>NC_049174.1:36577156-36752156 GCF_009769625.2 Cygnus olor | reverse complement strand
CTTTCCCTTTGAGGCAAGGACACATACATTAATCAGGAAGGATTATTCCTGTTAACTTTTCACTTGATCTTTTAATTATTATAATCAATGCCCCCAAATATTTATGATATTTTACAAGGCACAAAGCACTAAGTTAAACTTTGTCACCAAAAGTCTGCCATCAGGCTAGTGGAAATCTGAATAAGCAGATTTCAGAGACAGCAGACTTTAATTAGAAAAATAACATCATATAAACAAACTAAACTACTTCTGCATGTGATTCATGCACTACTTCAATACGGTAAGAATTGCTCAAGAACTAGTTAACTAAAGCAGTAGAGAGCTGCTGCCTAAAGATGTCCAAAACCCTAGGAACTACTCCCCAAAAAAGTTCTCCAATTGATTTTTTTTTTTGAATATATAGCTAAAAATGAAGCCTTTAATTTCTATTTCATTTGTTAAGAACAGTCATATCACTTTTGTCTGAAGACCTCTTAACCACTGTATAGGGATTGTATCAATCTTTAGGTACATTTGTTAAGGTAATACCACAACATCTTCATGAGATGAACTAAGTGCAAAGCAGATTTTGTATTTATATTTTTTAAATTCGTATCTATAACCATCTATATGTGCATGTATATTTATAAACATAGAACAAGTTTCCCAGCAAGAAGTTACCTGCTGTTGCATTTCTTTTCATTTTGCAACTAAAAATATTCAATACCAATGAAACCAGGGGTCATAACACCATGCAAGGAAAAAGCAAAACACATGTCTTTCAAGCTAGACCTAAATCCTTCCTTGTACGTATGGGATAAAAACACATCAAAGAGCACATGTTGAAGATGACGTAAGTCATCTCCATTATTGGCATTTTATGATACAGTGAAAGAGTGAAAGCAGCCTTAAGTAAACAAGAGGCTAGCAGAAACAAGTTAATTTAATAGAGGTGTCATTTTTGAAGATGAGCGCTTCTACTGTAGACAGACATATTAGGGTATTTTTGCAAGCAAGAGAGGTTCACCAACAATTATGCAGTCTCCTCAGCAGATTTCACTGAATTTAAAACCTCTCCATTTTCTCAAAAGCAAGTTTCTTGCCAGCAATTTTAATTTCTCTAGCTACACCACATGCATGAACATGAAATCTTTTTTTTTCAGTGATAATACAGTTTTCTGGTGCTCTGGTCCAAGTAAATGGGACATCACTGACCTTCTGAGCCCTACAACAGTAGCATAACACCTGTGAGGACTACCTTCAGTAGCATCTCTTACTTGAGGTGGAGCATTTTCTTTTATTTTTGGCAAGACAAACTCTTGCATAGAATAAATATGCCCATAGAATAGGGCAAATATACAATAAACGCGCTATGTGGTTATTCTACAGTGTTGTTTACAGACAAGGTGAAACAGGCAGATATCTCACCATTTACACCAGGTTGTCACCCATCCGTTGTTCTCCAGGGCTCACAAGGATTTTCCTTAAATGCTTCCCACATCGTCTGTCCTGCCCCATTGCACCATAAATATTGATGCTGTAACAGGAAGTTACAATATACATGGTTCTTCTACCCCTTCCCACTTTTTGTTTTGTTTTAAAGATAAGCCTGAAAAACAGACTTTTCTTTGTAGAAGCAGATCAAGTATTTTAATTACTCTTGGGTCGTTTGCACTCTCATAATTTCATACCCACATATCTTTAATATTTATAGCAGACACTGAAAAGATTTAACATATGTAGTGATTTTCACCAAGTAACTCCACACTCTTCCTGAATACGAAGATGTAATTTGTCACCATTTATACAACCTGAAAAAAAAAAAAAAAGCTAGTAATTCATGTGAACAAGTTTCTCCTCTAAGATTTTAATTAAAACACAAATGCCTTGCACACTTCAAATTGTAATATCCTGTACATGTATTTTAACTACTGCCTGATCAGAGGGGGGTTTTGTAAATAAGATGCATTCTCACATCTGAAGAAGTTCTATGTAATTAGCTGAATGCAGTAAAATATATATTTTAAGAAGATCCAAAAATAGCAACCCTAATGAGAAGCATGCAAAATGGAAATAAAACATTTTAGAAGTAATAACAACAATCAGTAAGACCAACAGTAAAGATGAAGTAAGGGCTAAAGCAAAATACTATTAACAGGGCAGCAATTCCTTGTATTTTAAAGGAAAAATCATATTCTTTTGAGAATGCTGTGAGGAGTTTTTCAGAAAGGAATCCATAAAACAGGAAAATTACCGTAAAATTGAAACGGTACCTCATGTGGGATCTAGTGGCTGTTTTACAGAGACTGTATGTGCTTGCTGGTTCAATGAATACAAAAAATAAGTTATGATTATGACGCATGGGGGATAAAAACAGCCTCAAAATATATTTCTTTCCTTGATATGTCCCAACAAATATATACCCATTGCCTTAGGAGCCTTTCATGTTAATGAGAGGTTAAAGCAGTCACTTCGGGGTTCTTGCATGTGTGTGCACGTATATATTTACACTAGGTGCTGGCTGCAGAAACCAGCCCCCAAAGGCAAAATTCATCCCTCGGATGCCCACCCAGAGCCCCAGTCCAAGTCAAAGGGAGTTGTGCACACACATCTGAGCGAGCTGGCCCCAAAATCTGTTTCTCAAATTGCTGAAAATCTCCCTGGAACAAAATGAAAGTGATAATAGGAACAGAATATAAGAAAATAACTGTACTCTCCAGAGACCCTAAGACCACATCCTTTGTTTCTCTGAAACATTCTTTGGTAACTTTTCAGCTCTGTCACTTTTTATTGCCCAAGCTCTATAGTATTCTTGTCCTCATCTCTGTGCCTTTTATCACCAGCCTGTAATTTTTCAGTAATCTTTGTGTCTTAAAAAGCAGACACAAAGATTTCTCCAGACCTGCCTTCAGAAAGTGAAGATACATGTGAAGAAGAAGCAAGTCTGACAAACTGACACTCAGCAACAATGCCTGGGAAATACACAAGACTTCTTTTTTCCCTTATTGTTAATTTTCTGTTTCACTGAAAACTATGATTCACAATTTCTGGAAAGTGGGGCCAAGTGAGGTGAAAAGAGCTATTTATATCCCAAAACTACCCATACTTTAGCCCTGTCACAGCTATATGTTAAGCATCCCTGCTGCTACAGCACTTCTCAGAGATTTTTCACGTTTTCCCAGGCAGCCAGAGGGACGTTAGCTAAGAGACACCAGGAATATTTGATTATTAGTTTAACAACACAATCCATGGCACAAATACATATTACACATACACACGCAGATCTGCTCTGCCCTGCACAAGATAATTGTTGTGCCCCTATTTTGTAAAGGCTTGTTCATGTCAGGTGATGCCCACACTTTCTAGCTTTCTACCCGCTGAATACCAAACAGCAACCTCTGAACAAATCTTTTACAGAAATAAGTCATTTTTTCCTCTCTGTTTTAAACTCAGATTAGATGAATTCAGCTTGAAAGGAGTGGTAAGAAATGGTTACATACTCGAACCAGTTTGTGTAATCTGGCTGTATTTGTGGCTTCTACTTTTCTGGGAAGGAGGTTTCAAATGGTGTCAGTGTATTTCTTGTATTCTCTAGTCCTAAGGGAAAGTTGACCTTATTTTCATTTTCCCACTGCCTGAGCCTTTGGTTTGCTGTAGAATTCCAGGAAGAACTTCCTGCAGGAGAACAATATCTGGCACCCATTTAGCTGACTAAGTGAAGGAGCAGTATACTAAAGGGTAGGTCAGACTCAAGTAAATAAGGTAAATCATTGTTATCCTGGATACAAGACCTCTGGGGCAAAGCTTTAACACCTTTCAGGAAGCTAAGAGCAGCCAGTGAAGGCTGCTGTTCTCCTAGTAACAGCAAATGGACAGAGGGTCATTCTTTTATAATGCCTGTTGTGCTTTTCTTGCACATCTTATATTATTATTAATTATTATTTATTATTATTATTAATTATTATTATGAGGAGTTTTCATGACTATTTTTAGTAAATGCACATACTTTTCAGTACTATCTTGCCATGATTAAAATAATGCAAGCAAAAAAAAATTGCTAAGAGCTGTTGGCAGGTCCCCTCATAGTTTAAGTACTAATACAAGCTCACTTTGCCAATAAAACAACTCTAGGTCAAGGCAGAAAGTGAAAATCTGCAGTGTCCAACACTACACAATCCACACTCACCCAGGAGTGGCTCTCTCTTGGTTTCTCACAGCAAGCACTGACTTAGGCAGCAAAAGTACAATGGAGTTCAATCTGGAGGAATTTGATTTTATACTATTAGGTGGTGGCTTTAAAGATGGAAATTTTTCTCCCATTGACACCAGCGTGGACAAAACATGTTTTTCATTTATCTGCCTTGCTCCAGCCACTTGAGAAGTAAAGAACTGAACGAGACAATGTAGAGGACAGTACAGGAGGGGAGCAACAACCTCCTCTAAATCCTACCAGGGCAGTTCTGTAAATCCACGGTGGAGCACAGTCAATGGCTCCGTTCCCACACTGCCGGGTCGGGGTGCCCGGTCAGAGGCAGAACCCCTCCAGGACAGGTGCCATGTAAGCTATACTGGTCTTCACCACCTCTCCCTTATTCTCTTCTTCCCCAATTTCAATCCAAACTGCTAACCTAGATCCAGGAAACATTATGTGGCCTTGCTTGTATAACCCCACAAGGTCACTCCACCAGCTACCACTGGGCAGAAGAACAGGGACAACACCAACATCTTTGTCTGTCCAGCACGGCTGCTTCCTATCCATGTTCCTGCTCCAGCATCTGAAGCGTGACCACAAGCACTGGACACGCACGAGCCTACAGTATTCGCTGATCCTTTTGGCTCACTCCTGAATTAACATCGTCTCTCTGACTCAGGAGCGGGTTTTGTGCAGCAGAGCATTCCTAATAAACACCCACATCTCATTCAAAACCACTTTCCACGTCGACACTATTCTTAAATTCTGTGGTTAATCTGGACTCTAATTTCAGCACTTTTACAGCAGCTGAGAATCCATTGCCTTAAAGTGTAAATCCAGAAAGGATTAAACAAAATTTAAAAAACAGGGCCTCATCTTTGAGGCAAACAGGCATATGGTTTTAAATATTTCAGACTTCTAGCTGTACCTGTGAAACATAAGCCTAAGCAGATCACAAGCCTGGGTGCTAGTTAGCTAGACTAGTGTAAAAGCTCCGGTACCCTTAAATTAGAAGGCTTGGAGGGAAGCACATTCCTTTGAGCTGACATTGGCAGGCAGATGAAGACACATCGCACCGGTGCAGCAATTATCCCAAACTCAGTTTGGGACAGTACAAGTGATCTGCAGAGAGCAGTTGCCCTTGAGAAGAAGGGAGCAGCAAGGCAAAACGCACTGATGGATAACCCACCACGTGTTTCTTGAGGGAAAAGTAGGCTCTGGCAGAGCTCCAGCAAGGGTAGAGCAAGCAGCTGCATCTTGCTCTGAAAAGGCTGCAACAACCTTCTAGGACAGGGCTTCTCTGCAGAGAACTTCTTGCAATCTGCAGGCGTTTCTCCAGTGCAACTTTACACCACCGTTTTATTATTCTCACTAGGGAGGAGCAAGTTTCTGTAAATCCATTAGAAGTGTAAATATATTAATGCAATACTTTCTCCCAATTAAATAATTTATACATTCCTCTTATAACTGAAGCATGAAGGAATATGTGGCTTTCTGCTAATATTTGAAATGGCAGTGGTTCAAGCACTGCCACTTCAGGGAGCTGACAAGTTGCAGGTAAAACAGGAGTGTATGCTCAGCACCAGTCATGTTATCCAGCATCCCTGCATTATTTTGTATTAATACATATACCTGTGGTGTTTGCTGTATCACACCAGTGGAAAGTAACATCTATAACACATACTAAATTTTTAGTGCTTTCCCCTAAGTGTGAAATAGGAAAAGAGATATATTCCATAGTGCAATATTGAAAATGTATTTTTCCTCCAACATTTGTGAGAACCTGTAGATCAGACCTCTACAACAGCTCTCCCCAGGCAGGAAAAATCATTTCCTGTCTCTTTTCCCATGAATTTTGCTGCAATTTGCAGGACTTTGTGGGAAATTTGCCACTATTTGTGGGACGCTTCAGTCCTCTATGGGAGTTTGCAGTTGTGTACTGCTGCAGCCTGAAGACCTCACCAAGATATATATTTCATATGGTGTGATTTAAACACAGCACTTCACATGGGGATAGGGAATGGATTTGTTTGTTCCAGCCCACTGGGAATGACGTACTACTCCACATTCACGGTGTTTTGAAATCAGCTGGACAATCAGGAGCCCCATTCATGAGCCATAGGTCAAGGTTAATTAGGGAGAAGGAGAAGTGAACTTTCTCCAGAAGAAAATTACAGGTCAAGCAGGGAAGAAAGCTCAAGGAAATATAAACCACAACAAATACTATATATGTTATTGAGAAATAAAGTTAGACTTTGACCTGACTTTTTTCCTGCCTTTCACAAAATTCGGCTACACCCTGTCTCCCATCAAGCTGATGAGCAAGTCGTGCAGCTCGTGGGCTGCATCCCAGTGTTTCAAGTGAGTGGGATGGCACGGTCTCATGCAAAATAACTCAGCTGACTATAAGAGAGGAGGCTCCTCCTTGTATTGGATCACATCTACAACACATGGTCATTAAAAGATTAAATAACTAAACTGCAGGTTTGGTTTGAGGGGGACAGAGATGAACTGCTACTGAGTTCTTGCACAGTTTGAATACTTAATGCTGCTTAACTTAGATAAGGATTTCCTCACTGTACCCATTTCAAGATAAAAAGCAATATTTCTCCACACATTTGAGTTAGAACACCCTCTACTTTCACACTTACTGTTTTTAATTAGCAAACTTCTAGATTTAAAACCACAAAGAACATCATTATTTTGATGTCAGTTGCTCAGGTAGATAAGGAAACACCTTTGAGAGGTGCCAGTGAATTCACCCTTAACAGACTCTTTGCTCCCATTCAAAAAGAAGAACTTCTACTTGATCCACTGAATTTCCTGTTTCTTTTCATGGATTCGTCCTTGTCTATGAAATGTGAACGAATACCTCTCAATAGCTAGGTTGTCACCTATTTCATTTTTGGTCCCACTTGATTTCTTAATAGCCATATGTACACATCAGAAAGCAGAAGTGACCATTTCTGCTACAACTGGCATTCTAAGGAAATCTTTTAAAAAAAAAAAATACATGGAAAAGGGAAGGCTGGTATGGCAGATAAATCCAGGCAAGCTATGTTGCCAACTTCCAGGCGAGTGCTGTTCACATGGAGAGTAGCAATTCACCAGGCACTCGTGTATAGGCACTGACACTTCCCATGTATTTCCCAAGTTCCCTACTCCAACAGCGATTTAAGTAAATATTTGCTCAGTCCAAATTTACTAATACCATTGTGTAAGATAGGCAGAGCTTTTTAACCTCAGGTTTTTCAAAACCTAAAAATATATTTCAACATCCTGGAATGATGCTGGCATTTCATTTTAAGAAAGCAGAAAGTCATCAACCCCCGTGATAGTCTAGCATGCTTGTATTTCAAAGTATCATTAAAAAAGTTAAAATACTCAGTATTTTCCTGAACATATCAAGGATTTTGCCAGTCATAATACACAGAGTTCCCCGCCTTCAGTACTCACATACAGTAGCTTTGTAATTTTGTGGTCACAATTTGAATCTGCTTAAGAAGAAATCTGATTATATGAATATTTTAGTGTCCTTCTTTCTCGACGTTTGGACAGATTTTTGTTATTCCAAAGCCAGCGACAACAAACCTTGATACTTCACACTGCAGATTTTCCTTTTAGGCTGTCTATTTAAAGGAGAACGCTTTCTCTAAGAAAAAGCTAATAATGGTACATTTTCCAGGCACTGCTACCATCTGATGAGAAAACCAAGCCCCTCACCTCTGTTAGGGGGAGAGAATGTGATGAGCACTAAGCACCATAGCTGTTCACAGAGGCAATTCTAACCACCGTCAATGGACCATGCTGAAATTAAGTCATTCCTACAGATAGGTCTGTGAACTATTTTTCTGACCTTCATAGCATTTGCTATACATAAATTATTCAGCTCAAATTTCTCATCTTCCAGATAAGTTTGAGAACGTGCAGCGTTCTATGAATTTTTTGATGAGCACTGTGGCAAGGACGGCTCAACCACTTTGAGGAAAGTTCCCAGTGGCTCACAGGAAGCCACCCAAGGCCCACGCTTCACAATGGGGGTGACGTTTTGCTTTGTTCCCACCCCCCACAACTGTTTTGTAGACTTATTTTTACATGGCATGCATTTTTTTTCCCCGTCTACAGCAAAAGCCACTGATCTGGTACTTAACAAGAAAGACAATTAATAATTCACATGCTCACGTTAAACCAGGTAATGGTATAAAATGGTAGAACCTGCTTTTTAGTTAATTTTTAAATAGTGCTTCTGAACACTGAGGGGATTGCAAGCACCTCAACAGTATGTAATATTAACACACAAAAAGCTACATTTGTATAACATTTATGCGACAAATCAACAATAGCACAGACATTCAGGAGACAAAAGCTCCATCCTTAGCTTGTTCATCTGCTTTCTGCTGCAACACATGTACACAGAGGAGCTGGGAACCCACAAGGTCCAGCAGAACAATAGAAGTCACTGCCGGCTTGTCCCCCACTTCCCCTGCACCTACTGACTGGGGCCAGGCACTTGTAAGACAACAATTTTTGTTTATTTGTTTTTCAGCAAAGAAAAATGGGGGAAAAAGCTTGTCACATTTATAGGGGAACTCCAAACTTACATCCCTGAGAAGCCCCACTGCATCAGGGTTGCCACACAAGGCAATGGACCGGTTCCACTTACAGCTCACGGCCTCCAAACACAAAAGTCCATGTCCCTAAGAGCTCACCGACTTGCTCTACATCATCTATCCATAATTCTCAATATAAAGGTAATCCAGTAGTTGGTGCTTCTTGACTTGCATTTGTCATTCTGACATGTTTGGGAATTTTAAGAGTGCAGCTGACTCTGGGCCAGCACTGTTATTTTATTCAAATAAAGAAATGTTCGCCCATTTCTTTTTAAGATATATTTGAGATTCTTACCGTGTTAAACTTCACTGAATTTACTGAGGATTAAAATAATTATGGTTTGCTATCTTTTAAGCACATAATTAAAAGGTCTTTAGCCTAGGTCGTCATATACTCAGCCTCCAGAAGAGTCTTAAAATCAAAATACGTGGTAATAATTACTACAAAACAATTGGTGCCAATTTCCAACTTAAGTTACACCAAAGCATGACTTTCAGAATCCTCAAAATTCTCAATTATCAATCATCAAATCAGGAAATTAAAAACAAAAAGTAAAATATGCTCTCTCCATCACATAAGAATTCATTCCAAAGCCCTGCTAAAGCTGGTAGAAATGCTTTGCCAGAAAAACACAGGCTACAGAAGCCTTCCAGAAGTGCCATGGTGACCTGAGCCCCAGGTATTTCCAGCCTCGTGGTCCCTCCAGCCACCCCAGCAGGAGCACTGCTGTGCTGCCCATTACCACCAAACATTTTTCTATATGTTAGGAAGCAGCAACTGATAAAAGCCTTACTTAGATGGACTTTCAAAGGAATCAGTGACTTACCTCCTTACATATATATGGTGAACACACATGCTAGGCGAGACCTGCTGCACCCCATTTGCATAGGAAATATTTATTGTGCAAAAAAAGTGAGACCCAAAATGGCTCCAGTGACCAAGCTTCCTCACTTGCCTGATTTCCTTTGGCCAGAGAACCCAAATCACTGCATGTGACTTGCAACTGACTGAGACCAACTCAAAACAGAGCTGAACCTGGAAAACAAAACTAATTGTCACAGATCTTTGGAGTCCTCTTAATAGCAAGTGACAGTTTTTCCCCCAGTGGAAAAAACGCCATTTTCATATAATTACTTTCCATTTTCAAATTCAAAAAAACATGCATATTTTCAAGAAGAAAACCTGCTTTAAGATGCCTACACCACCCTACCTACAAGACTCTAGCAAGCACCACTATAATAAACTGTCATTCAAAGGATAGCAAATTTACATAGGGTACTAATGCATGGTAATACATGTAATATAACTGAGTAAAAGGCTGAATGAGATGAAGTGATTTCCTTCGCTTGGGACCGCCCAGATGAGGGTGTTATTATCACACAAATTAGTATGACTTGAATGTCTCCCTTTAAACGTATTAGGATAACAATAAAGACAGTTCACCCTAATATGACCTCCTTCTTCCATAACATTTAACACAGTCAAATTAAAAGTGCAAATCTGTTACCACTGCAAATAAAAAATAACATGGCTTATTTTATTTTAGGACTTAAAAAAAATTTTAAAAAAAAAAAGATAAAATGCTAAGTAATACACCCTTTTAACTGGTAAAAGAAAAAAGACCAAAATTTATGAACAAAAAAACAAATTAGAACAATTTAGGTTTCATCAACTTTTTTAAAATACACTCAATTAAGAATTTGTAGCTTCAACATATTATAGTTCATTTTATGTTGCATAGCTATTGATAACTTTTTTGTGTTTCTTGAACACTGCAATTTCTCATACCCCTTGTAAATGGAACAGGACTAGAGGGGAGCTTGCGGGGGTGGGCTGAATATCTATTTTTTGTGGATTTCCATTAAAGATTATCCAAGTGCTAAAACTCCTTTTGTATGCAGAATCTAGATTAAAGTACACATTATTCATAGCTTTATGTGTCTGAAGGGTTAGGATTTGGTTCCAGGAAAGGCCATCACTGTACTCACAAGGTACAGAGAAGGGGTCAACCCCCCTCCCACCCCTAACAGAGAAAGCCCTATTTATGTAGCCAATAGCTTTGAGGTTATCAAAATAATCTTTGTAGAGATTCCTACAGACCAACAAAAAACTAGATTCTTAACTTAAATGAATTCATATTGCTTCAAACATGAGTATAGTTAGACTGATTTAAGCATCTGTGCATGCAGCTCACATCAAATAATGTGGGACAAATTTTTACGTATTGTGACAGATTTAACTTGTAAAAGTGTCATTTACCTTTGAGCTACTACTTGCCAGAAGTGAGGGAGAGAAGGCACTGTGTTGCTTTTTTGCACCACATTTCAGGTAGGAAATAGCATCTTGGCACGTGCTGCCGAGAGAGTAGTCCTAACGCTTTCTGCCAGAAAGATTTAATAATCTTCCTAGCTCAAACTCAGCAATCAGTGGAAAAGTACAAGAGTATCACTAGAATATAGTTGTCAGATTTTCCTGGTATCAGTGAACATCGTGAATAATATTTTCTTAAATTTGTTGCTTTGGAATGCTGAATTAGCGATACAGCATAAATGATGCAACCTTCTGCTAAATCTTTGCCTACTAAGACCATTTGACACTTCTACAGTTAATATTAAATTCTACCAGAAATGTTAACTGAGAGATGCTGTAGATAAAAATCAGATGTAGCAGATGAATGCACTGCTTTACCGTGACTTCCCCTACTCCCCTTCTCCCATACCCCAACTTTCCCACCCCAAAAAGCTGAGTGAGAGGCAGTAGCACTACAACAGGTGGAGTCTTGGGCCATACAACTGGGTTCAGCTCGTACCCCAAAAAAACAAGCCCAAACTGGAACTGAAGTACATCCCAGCCAAGGTGCTGGCTCAGCTCCAAACTCCACAGCCAAACCCAAATCAAACATTTTGGAAGTTTCATATATACTAGACATCCGAATACAAAGAAATTTACTTTGCTGCCTACGTGTGGTTTTATGTTCCTGACTTCTTGCATCTAGCAAGAGATTTTCAGAGTACAAAGGGCAGTCACGCGTTCAGCGCCATTGATCTGCAGCAGAAATAGGCCACCTAGCTAAACCGTCGGCATTTAAATATCCCTTGCCTAAACCTGAAAACGATGACTACCGTTCCCCACTTCTCATCATAAGCTTCTTATCCCAAAAGAGAAACATCAAAAGAGAAAGACCTTAAAACATTAAACAAACACAAACTGTTAGACTTTTTTTAAGAAAAAAAAGAAAATTTAAGACAAAGCCAAGTATTTCACCAACCAAGGAAAATAGAATGGTGTTAAGCTCTAGGTCAGGATGTTAATGGTGTTAGAACAAGTCCTAGGGCTAAGGTTAATGATGGTATCTTCCATCATAATCCTAAATGTAAAATACTTGCTATTATTAGAATCTTTTATTCCTAATCCTGTTAAATTTCTACTTTCACAGTGACTTGGAGAGTCACAGAAGTAGAGCACAGGTCAAATGACTCCTCATCCTTAGAAATTTCTAACTCAAATGGAGTTTCTTTTCTTCCTGTTTGCATGTAAGTTAATTTTCATTTAATCTACTTTTTTTTCCCCCCTCCCCCTTTAATCAAAACTAAAATATTTGCCGAGAATGGGAAGTCAGTGGGAAAACACCAGGATTTCGCCTTTGTGGTGGTAGCCTTAAATAAAATGAGGGAATGTTTAGGGGGCAGGAAAAGGAAGACAAGAACTATCCAGCAAGCACTCACTGTGCTGAAGTCACAGCACCCATTACTGACACTAACCCACTGCTCAGACCCAGCTTGCTCTAGTTTCTAGAAATATCTGTTGCATCCTGGCAGCTGAAGCTTCAGCATAGTGACCCATCCTGCACTAAGTCTCCTTAAGCCCAGAGCCAAGGGGTTACAAGAGGATCTGGGCACCACAGAAACCCTGCAGACTCCCACCCAGCGAGCCCCTCGGGTCACCAACCCAACTGGCTGCGTCCTGGCACCTAGCAGGTGACCCACAGGGGAAAAAAAAAAGAAAGGATTTGTCCTTCAGAGGCTGAACTTTATCATCCTCCATATTCACGGCCCTCAAAAAAAAAAAAAAAAAAAAAGCACATCTTCAGAGAAGCTGCTTACAGCTATCCCAAGGAAAAAGGCAGCTGAGATGAAGTCATTTGCACAAGTGTGAATTCAGCCTGAAACCCAGAAGCAAAGGCAAAGCCACAATAATGGAAATGACTGCTGAAGCTCAGGAGCCAATGCTCTGGCACAGCTGCTTTTACTTTTTTTTCCTTGACAACTTTGGAGAAATCTCTTCCATCAGAATTGCCACAGCTGCCAATACCTGGGCTTTTGGTTTTCTAATTTACACATAAAAAAACATTCATGTCTATGAAAATATCATAGGAAGCTGCCTCCTTGTAACATACAGCCTACATCCTGTAGGCTTCAAGGGGAATATGGGTGTAACCAGCCCATCTTCATCCCAGCACCAGCAAAGATTCTGCTTCAGTGTAAGTATGGCTGTAAGTTATTTAGCGTGTTACTCAGAAACTACAGGACCAAGTGCTAGGGGGACATTTAAGTTCGTTCTTCCAGTAGATTAAGCAAACTATTCACTTACATCTCCCCCAACTGAACTTTAAAAGTATTTTAGGGGGTACTTTTACTTTAAAAGCTTAAGCTTATGTTGTTTCTAGGTAATAGAATAGTCCCTGCTCCTTGATCTCACTGAATCCTGTAATCATTCTAAAGAAAAGGTCTTATTTTGCATTTCAGTTTTTATGACATTAAGCAACAGCATTTTGCCCTCTTTTCCTTAAAGTGACCTAATATTTAAGGAGAAATCACCAAGAGGCACGCCAGAGTTGTGTAAAACCAGGACCAGCAGATGGGCATTCGCACCCCCAAATTGGGCAATTACATGGCTAAATACCCATTTGCACATGTTATTACCTAATTTGTGCACACACGGACAGAACCTGCATTCCTTATGGGCTGAGGGCACAGAAGTTTTATGCAAGCACCGTGCAGATCTCAGACATGGCATTTGCATGGCTTTCCAGCAGACGTGATGGAAAGGTGAAGCCATCAGCATCCGCACGTGGATGTTTGATCCCTCCAAAAGAAAAAGAGTCACAGAGGCAAATTGCAAGCAAACCGCAATCGTTTCTGCTATCATTACGAAGTGCAAAATATTCTATGAAAACGGTGCCATTTGCAACATAATGTATTTTAAAATTATTAAAGATGTTTGACTTTTCAAGAAAACCAGTTTGGAAAAATATGAAACCGCTTCAGTGATTTTAAAAGTAATATGCTATACATTGCTACGCATTGCTACAGTCCAGAACCGAGATCAGTTCCAAATTAAAGTACCTATAAAACATCTGTAGTGCTCTGATAATTTTAAATCACTTTGCACTGCTGAAGTCCAGATTCCCTATCACTTTCAAGCTGAAACACTTATGATAAATTTGAAGAGCTCTAATAATTTTAAATCATTGTGTACTGCACATGCTCAGAACCTTGATCACTTCCAAATTCAAGGGCATATAAAAATTTGAAGAGCTTCAATTATTTTAAATCACCATGTGCAGTGTATAGAGTGATTTAAAATTGTTGTAGTGCTTCACATTTTTTTAAGCACTTCAGTTTGGAAGCGAGTCAAGAAGCATTCCAGCCTAGCAGCTAAGGCACACTGGACTGGTTTTAAAATGTGGCACTCATCAGAACGGGGAAACTGAACAAAACAAAAAAAATCTGGGGGTGGAGATTAGGGCAGGGCAGCTAAAATAATTAGCATGCTCTTCAAGAAGAATCGGGAGCTATGAGATATAACATTTTCCACATCAGAATTAAAGCCAAGGCACTTAAAAGGCAACCTTATAACACTGCTTGAGAGACTGGATTAGGTTTTTCCCTGAGTTTCAGCAACACATTACAGAGTTAAACATGTAAATTCCCGTTTCTACACCTAAAATCTGATAACTTTTGAGCAATCAACTTTTCATCCCTAGTTTGAGATCCTGTGGTCTTGACTGTTGCTGTAAGGATCAGCAACCTCTACGTTTCGGGATTTTATGGCTTTTAGTCGGTTTTGCCCTATTTAAGGCTCATCTCCAGCTCAGGAAGGGGTGATGCTGTGCTCTGACAGTCCTTGGGAATAACAAGAGATGGCCCAGCATGGGCTGGCACTTTGGGACCCCAAAGCCAGGTGGGGGGATCCCTAATGCCAACAACGCTCAGCATCCCCAGGTCTGCAGCCCTCACCAGCTCCCATCCTGAGCTCCTCCTCAGCTGTTTTTTAATCGTCCCACTTCATTCTGCTTCAAACCAGACGTCACGGAGGGGCAGGGGAAGGTTATTTGTTTAACTTGGTGGGCGTCTTTGTCGCCTGCAGGTCTGCACGTTGAGCTGGCCGGACAGTGCCCAGGAAGCAGGGCATTCTTCATAATTCTGCTTCAGTGGAAACATACTGTCCTGCAGTTAGCAGGAAAAAGGGAAAAAGAGCCTGAAGGCGCTGGAATAATTAAGCGAATGCAGTGACAGCTGTGGCAGGTCCTGGGCAGGACTGGCTCCACTGAGCTGAATTAATGGCATCAACAGCCCAGCATCTCCATTAACATTTGATCATTAATTATTACCCTCTGACAGTAAGATCTGAAACCTTCTTATGAGTGGTCTGTTATTAATCTACCTTACCTGCCCTAAAAATCAGGCACATCTCCCACCTAAAGAGAGAAGCTTGGCTTTATTTTTATCTCCCTTAGAAGAAAGAAAAAAAAATAGCAATTGCTTTCAGGATTAGTGTAGTGAACAATGCCCACAGAACTACTTTTAAATTAATTGGGTGCATTCTAAAAGCATCAGCAACATTCCTAGCATGTTCTTATGTTGACTTAAACATAATGGTTACCCAGTATATGTTACTAGCTGTGTGCACTTAACATCCTCGGAGGAAAGAAAGACAAGTGCTGCTCTTGAGCTGCCTGTCGTAACCAAATGAAGGGCTCAAAATGAGGGGTTGGAGTTGTTGTATGTTTGTTGTTTTTTTAAGCTCTGCACAGCTGATGTTCTCAGCTTCCCAAGCAGCACAGTGACCAATTTATCAAACCAAATTCAGCAACTTGCTATCGTCAGAAGACCGATCGCTAAAACCAAACAACACCCTGCACCTTTAGGTCAAAAAGGCAAATAAGCGTTAAAAAATAACCTGGGCTTCTATAAAAATGGATAAACAATAGCTGAAGGCCTAATTATATCACTAAATTTGCATTTAGCAACCTTTGCACAGCCATTTGGCTCGTGGTCTCGCTAAAAGGGAGTTACAGCACTTTATTTTTAAAGAAAAAAATAAATCATCATAATTTCTTGTTCCTATGAGTACCAGTAAGGAGAATATTAAATACATATATATATATATATATATATATATATATATATATATATATATAATTCTCTCCCGGTAAGCCAGCAGCAGCCGTGTCCAGCCAGAGGAGCAGCAGGCTCATCCCGGAGGGTCCGGGGACCCTCCCGCCAGCCGTCCACATGCCTCCCCCCCTCCTTTTCTTGCTGAAGGAGCGGCGAGCGCTGAATAGCAACAAAATCAGATTAGTTGCCTGTTTGACCTTTTCACAAAGCGCAGGGCAGCGGAAGACGCCCGGGCCAGGTCTCTTGCAGCACAGTGGCTTTTCTGATAAGAAAGCCAAACGGACACCAGCAACGACGACCTTGCGAGTTATGGGGGAGGGAGAGAAAGAGGAAGAGCGTACAGGTGGCCAGCAGCCGCACGGCCCGCTGCCCGCCCGCGCCAAAACGAGAAAGGGACAAACGGAGGGGATTCGGTTACCCTGGGCACGGCACAGCATCGTCCCCAGGGCACCGCAGGGGAACGGCAACCAGCCCGGGGAGCAGGTCACCCTGCTGGGACAGCACGCCCGTGGTCTCTTTGAGAGCGTCCTTTGCAACGCACATCCAAGAACATTTAAATAACAAATAAAATCTTGAAATTTCTCCCCAGTCCTCTAAGAAAAAGGAGAAATTAAAAAAAACACACCGCACCACTTTCTACATTTTAAGATACCTTCCCCTCTTCAGAGGCATGGTTGCTCACACTGTTTCGGAGCAAACATAATGGGATACGTATTTTCAAAGGGGGCTGTGTTTGGGAGCAGATGGTTTCTGTCTCCTTGCAGAGAAGCAGCGACTACACAGTCGTGGCAGTGTTCGGCACCGAGGCAATGGCACCCACGTTTTGGGGGCAGACAAAAGGATGATTTGTGAGAATCTCAGCGCGACTTAGAAGGGTTATTTTTTGATCCTGTATCACAGCTTGCTGTGAAACTACATATCGTGCAGCATCACAGGCCTATTCTGGTCTCACAGATACCTCTGAATACAGCACAGTGACGGTACAGCCAAGTTAACCAGGTAATGGGCAGTGACTCTGCTGCAGCCCTGAATTTTCAGGAATCGCCAGTTTTTCCACAGTTATGCAGTACCTCTCAAATATTTCAGTGAGCTTGATGTAGCCTTTAAAAAAAAATAACAACACTTTTTATAGCTTAGGAACACGTACATGAGGATGAAGGCCTAGGTTTTTCTTCACTCCAGACATGTGAACCTAGATAATCTGCAATCTAATTTTCAGGAATTAGGTACTCCCTTTCTGCCCTTGGCTTGTGCTAGAAACACTGTACACACAACATTGCCAGAGTTTGCAGCTGTTTCAAGTATACCTCACTCCTTGTGCACCCTGAGCTGCAGACACCTGTGAAATCATTGGCCTCAGGTATTTGCCCCAATAGGAACTGTGTGGTCCCACAAGCCTGTGAACACTTTCTGCCTTAAGCAGGCGTGTTCAACTGCCCTGGAAATCAGGGAGACGTAAGCAGACGCGTTAGTTCAAAAGCAAGAAACAGTAACAGCGAGGCAAAAGGCTCGGTTACGGCATGCATGAAAAGTCAATGTTTTTGCACTGACCTTTCCCTTTCAAAGGTGAGCCAGGAATGATTACCGTAACCCTACAGGGAGTTTTACCACTTTCAAAGCTTGCAGGTATTTGGGAGGTTATTAAAGAAAACACCCACCCCACAAGATGAGAAACTCCATGGAAAACTTGGGATAATTAAAACGCCTAGCAAATTCTGCTCTCTGCCTTTCTCCGTTCTTGTAAAGTGCTTTTAATGAAGAGAGGACTATTTCACTAATAAAAAGTACCATATAAAGTTATTCTATGCATTTACATAGCACTTAAAACATTTCAATAGTTCAACTTTTTCATTACAAGTCAAAAACATTACTTTCCTTGATGGCCACATATAGTAAAAGTATATAGAGATATAGATTAAGCGGCATTTTCTAATTTGATTTAGCAAACAGATGTGTTCTTTGCAAAACATGACAATTATCCACTCTTTCCAAAACTCTTAACATCATGAAAACATCAGAGTATCTTAGAATGAAATACACAAACAAATGCAAGCAAATATTGGATTCAGCAATGTGCTCAACAAGTCTGAAATAACCCGATTAGCTGGAGATCCAGGGCTCATTGTCCATAGACGCTGCTGACATTCATTTTTATTACTATCTTCTAGAATGCATTTGTATCATACCGTTATCCATCCTAATGTGGATCTAGCATATAAAACTGTTTGAGACACCTTGATTAAAAACATTGCCATTGAGGTTGTAACAAAACAAAAGCAGCTCACCGCTCTCGCTCATACCCTGTGGATAAGCAAAGCAAGCTGAAATAAAGCAAAAACAACCTACATGCAAGTTTTGATTTGGGAATAAAAAAAACAAGCCAAGTATGGAGACATGGGTCCCAGGACATCAGCAGCGACCAGAGCAGCTTTATAAGAGCTTCTCCTAGTAATATGTTAGTACAACCATGCACCACTTCATTCAAACCGGAGTTCGTAAGAGATGCAAAAATCCATGCACACTTGACCAAGTTTTCACAAGTATTTCATAGATTATCCATTGCCCTGGTAAATCCTTCCATTTCAGCTGTTCCTGATCCGTAATGCTGGAGTATAATTAATGCCACATATGAACTTGATATACTCAATTGTTATGAATACCAGAGACTTACCAAACTGATCAGAATATTATTAGCATTGTTTTTTTACTGGCTTTACAAAGAGTTGTGCTATGCAGTTTTGGATTGTTATTAAAACAAAAGGATCAGGTTAGCCTCTAATTGCACTGAAGTTATAGATCTGAAATTCATGCAGAGAAAAAGCTCTCTGATGAATAACTTGAATCCATTTCAAATATTTGTTGCATTTAGAGTGAACTGGGTATTTCCTCAAAGTAAGCAAGCTGAATAATTCACAAGTCCCTAACCAAGCCAATAACTTCCCGCTTCTTTCTCCAGAACCAGATACTTTCCAAATAGTTTGAATAGTAACAATTACAATACATAACTTTCAATTCTTAATTGGCAGCAAAGTAGAGAGAAAATGAAAGTGCTTCACAGAAGATAGTGTGGAGAACCTTCAGACATATTTCTATTTCTAAAAAGAATCTGATTGCATTAAAAAAATGTATTTTTTTTAAATCATGTTCAGGATTTATCAAAAAAACAGATGTATGGGACTTAAGTCTCCAGTTTCCTTAACTGTACTTATCCAGCAGTGCAAGTTCTTACACAGTCCATGCACCACAGACAACATCCTACTCTGTTTGGGCCACCTCTGAAAGCAGGCAGACAACCGAGGGTCAAGTCCTGCTCTGAGTTTCCTCAAAACTACACGGATGTAGTTCTGGCCCCAGCATAATTTGGATTAGTTATGAGAGGATGTCCAATCCTGGACTCATTTATTTACTTATTTAAAGCCCTCCCCTTAAATTAAGTTTTTTTGGAACTGTAGCTGTTACAAAACCATTGTGATGTTCATTAACAAGCGGGTGCTTTATTTAAGAGGCCCAGCTAACCATTTCTTAGGATAGCCCACATTTCATGCTGTGGGAATGTGCCAGCCAGCTAGCGACAAGCCAAGTCTTAAGCCAAGTTTTAGTCATAAAAGAAAAACTTGGTCTTCAACAATAAATCATCAAGAACATGTTTTTCATATAATGTGTACTGTGCCAGCCAATAGCCCTCTAGTCACTTTGATGCCAACCAAATGAAATACAGATTAAACAAACTAAGTTTCCTATGCCATTGAAAGCAAACAATTACAATGAATTCAAATCACTGCACTATGTACGCTGAACGGTCTTGCCAGGGGAGAGCAGGGTACGGACGTACACAGTAAGATATAGACTCAGATTTGCATGAACCCCTTGCAGGGCGCTTTTGGGTTAGCTTATGCATGTTTCTTCTCTGTCCCACTGACTACAAAAACCCTCTTGGACCACCCTAGGAAGAGATCTGCGAGCCAAGGAAGAAAGCAGGATGAAACACGCAGCCTTCAGCCCTGTCTGGAAAGGCAATATTCCCGAGCACCACAGGACGTGCTGTCTACTTCCCCTTAAACACTGAATCACTCGTGATTGTGCGCTAGGACAGTAAAAATGGTACTGGAAGCTGTTACCACCTGATGAACTTCATCGCTTCTGCAAAACCAAAACTGTGTTCTTCTTTGTCTTTAGCTGGTAGCTTCACTGGTAAAGTCAGCAGAAAACCCATGGACTATTTCCCAATCTTTAGACTTCTGCATGTTGCCCGGATTTGTTTACTGATCTAACTTGGTTTTGAACAGCTGACCTATAGCTGAAGGTTCATGATCTCCTAAATCTACAGGATAGCTGCATAACATCAGAGACCACATTACTGGGGGCTGCATCCCGGAAAACACTAGCTGTTTTCAGACCGTAACCACCTATGCTTACTGAAGCCTGTGTTTTAAGCCTCTAAATCATACAATATTATTTATCTTTTCTTGACAAAGGGGCTTCCAGAAACGGGCCAAAGTCATCCCCGACCTATTACTGCAAGTGAAATTACAGCAAGAAAACCCTCTGTCCTCATTCAGTTACCAGTCGGATCAGCAGCACTGCAGAAGCTCTCAAGCCCCACACCAACCACTTGGTAGCAATCTGATTTTCCATGCCTTTTCTTCGTCAGATGGTGGAAGTTTGCAAACAATGGATATGAACTCCAGTAAACACATCTCAAAGTTTTCTGAAGACTATTTCTCTCAGTTTATACACAAGCTAATCTAACTGCATCCTGAGTCTTTAGCCACCCAAAGTGCCTAGTTATCACGTCAATGAGAGGCAATCTTTCACAATTTAACTTACAACTCACTTGCCACCGCACATAAATTCCTGACTTTCTACCGCTCATCAAGCTTTTCCTTCATTTATTATTTAATAAACTGTTTATAGGATCCCTAATTGTAAACATTTGTTAAATATATCAAACCTAGAAATGCGCTAGAATGGTTCCCACCTAAAGTTTTAACGAGTTTATAATACCTCCAGCCCATATGCTTCAAAAACGTTATCCTCAATTATGTAACAGGGGGTATGCTGCTGATATCTGTTAACAGCTAGAACAGCTGTGGTTTTCTGCTTTTTTGCACTGCTCAGGAGAAGCAGCAAGTTCAGCTTCCCTTTTTTTTTTTAATTTGGTTGCAAAACCTCTGAGCCGAACAGGTGTGTGCAATCACGAACCACAGCAATGAGCCCAAACTGCTGCTTTTCTAAAAATTCCACCAGTCAGTGACACACGCTGGTCAAGGTTGCACAACCTTGTTTTCCACGGGCTGTTTCTGATGATTCATTGCCCTCACGGAGGTGAATTTCAATTATCGTTAATATGCCTTTTTTCTGGTACTGTACTAAGAACTTCCTCATTTTCATTTCTACTCCTCCTCCCCCCCCAGCTCTCATAAATTAAGTGAGTTTCCTTGTTAATCGAGAAACTACCACAAGCATTAAAGAGAAAAATCTCTCCTATTTATCCCCAGAGCAGATTAGCACAGCAGAAAGTTCACTATACTACTTTATCCACTTCAATCTGTGTCGAAGCACTCCTCTCTTACCCAAATAGCATCGTTCCTTTGCCTGTGACTAACGACTGGCACAGCTAAGCACTTGGTGCAGTTGTGGGACTGCTTTTGCAAGAGGCACTTGTCCAGGGCTACCGAGCTAATTTCACAGATAGGTGAGCATATACTTCTGCTGCAATCAAAAGAAAGGAGCCGGCATGAACTTGACCCTCCCACGGTTCCTGCACTTCACCAGCTTTAAGAGAAGACAAAAAAATATTTAAAAGCCTATTCCCTCATTTTCATGTAGTTTGTCAGCAACCTGTTTCCTTCCCCTAGGTCTCCACCTCAGCACCAGTGTGCTATAAGCAAGAGGAAACACACGGGAAAGAGCTGTGTCTTCACGAGGTCAAACACCAAGAACAGCAATCACAAAGGCTGACATCGAGCCGATCTCACTTTTATGCCTTCACAAATTCTGCCTGAAAACGCATCAGATGTTTTGTTTTGTAAAAAGCAGTAACAGCTGCTTGGAGTGATCACGAGGAAAGAGAGGAGTTTGTGCCTAGAGTGCAGTTGTCTCTACTCAGCGTTGGTTCCTATGTGTAAAGTATCGCTTGGAGCAGAATCTAGGTTTCTCTTCTTTACGGAAGCTTTCACATTGTTTTCCAAACATATGCACGGGCACATCCTGGAGCAGCCTCAGTGGCTGGAGGGAAAGATTTCAGAAGGAAGGGCTTGAGCCTCCATGCCCCCGTGCCCCCCTTCACCCCACTCACAGTTTCCGAGAAGTCCTGCCTGGCTGACACGGCAGGAACGCAATGCAGGAGGCCAGCAGGGGAAGCCCTGCTGTGTGTTACTTGCTGTGCTTGAGCAACTTTGGATTTCTCAGAAGCACTTACGGTTTATCAACATACACTTGTATCTAAGGAATTCAGGTCCGTTTTAGGTATTTAGGTGGCAGCAGGATGCAGAACCCAGGGGGCCTGAATTTTGGTTTTCCAGCTCCCAGATGGACACTATCTCAGGTCCTTTTCTAGAGTCAAGAACTACAAAATCCCAGAAATCCCACTTGGCATGTACTTATACTTTTAGATATTTAATTATCTCCAAGGACCGTAGCTTGATCCTTGCTGGAAGTCCTCAGAAAGCTGATATGGAAGGGATCTGAACACCCTGTCCCCAGGTCAGACATCTTAGGTGTGAACGCGTTTCCTACAGTTCTCCCCCAATATAGTGTACTGAGCTCTGCATGCCTCCTCCTCCAAACCCTGATGGACATCTTGCTAACCGCACACGTCGCCTCTTTGCAAAAACAAACTCATTACAAAGAAGCCACACCAAAATACAAGACCATGAGTTCTGTTTCAAGGGAAGTTGGATGGCAAAATTCAGGACATTTAGAAAGAAGGAACAGAAACTTTTTTCTGAACTTTTCATTTGGAACCTCATGACTTCAGATTTTGCAAGTGCTTAAGGAAAGATACGTGCAAAGCACAGGCAAAGAACCTGTGATTCACTGGCCTGTGGTCTGTATATTTAACTCCTGAATCACAGGAGCTATAACTGTGGAGTCATTGGTCTTCTACCAACTCGTAGTCAAGTAGCCCAGGAAAATATCTGTACAGAAAGCAACCAGAGTTAACAGCCACCAATATGTGACAGCCTCATCCACTCCATAAGGAGGGACGTGACAAACCTGATTCATCATTTACTTTCTGAAGTCCAGTCAACACTGATCACTATAGTTTGCTCCTTCAAAGAAGGGGCAAAAATAAATCTCCTTGCTGAAAAGAAGGTCCAAGCGTTGCTCATGTAGAAGACACTGCAGCCAGAAACCTGTGCTACGTTTAGTACCTGTCATGCACTGCTCTAATAGTTAATGGATGTTTCAATAGATGATAGCCTACATCCTTACAGAGGCCAGCATTTATAGCCACGTATAAAACCACCACCACGACAACAATAAAATACTTACTTCAAGAGTTATTATAAGCTCTGCTACCTACATGCATCTTATACGCTCTCAATGCATATAATAGGATGGTCACTGATGTAGCTTTACCAGCTCAATTTATATGCTCTTAAAGTCTTATATCAGTCAGCACCTGCAGCGTTACTCATATCATCCACCATCTTTTTCTGCCTCATGTGATAGCTGTACGCTTTAAAGAGGTGCATTGGACAAAACACAATCCATATCACTTTATTGGCCCAATAACATGAGTTTCCAGCCCATGAGAAAGCATTCCTACACACTAAAATATGTCAGAGAAAGATGACATGCATGAGGTAGGCAGATTATCTTAAATATCAGGTATAAAATTACAACTTACTCTCTGCTCCATCAGCCAGGGAAGTCTGGTCACCTTATTTAAGTACCCTAAATCCCCTATACAGTTACCAGAGCAGCTGGCATTATATGTCATTTGTACAGGAATAAAATAAGTAAATCTACCTGCTCCATATGGTTGGAAGGCAAGAACTCCAACTCATTAGAAAAGACAGCTTCTTTTGCTTTACAACACCTTAAGGCTGCTATTCAGGATGTACCTTTTCACATTCCAGCTAGGGCAAGCTTTATCGCTGATTCTCCACAGAAGGGTAAAAATACTATTGATTTTTAGTTATCTTTTCAAGTAATGCATATGATGGCATTGACATATGCTATATAATATTGTAACTGTCCCCACTGTGTTGGAATTTTGAACCACTGTAGAAAATTTAAGGAGACAAAGGAATTTTGGCAGTCAAATAAGTCATGATTATTTGGGGGCTAGTAAGCTGCCAAGCCAGCTTCTTGGCATCAGAGAAGAAAATGGAGCCTCAAACAATTTATGGGTATTTGGAACATGGCAAAGGTACCAGGCTAGCAACTGTCTAAGTTATATTCAGGTAGGTTGGGTAATTTCTTTACTGTGTTTCACTACTAGTGTGTTAATGGCATGGTGCAGTAGTCAAAAATCTCTTGACTTCTAGAAGGGGAAAAAAAAACTTTAGGATTATTTTTCTGAGAATTAAACCAGAAGAGTTTTCCTTCTTTATAGATTCCAGTGGAATAGCCAGTGTCAGTAAGGTATATTTGCACACGATTTTTCATAGAGAAAAAGAGTACTTTGAGTCAATTTGGCTACATCTGTAGTGATGGGTAAGTGTTTGTACTGCTGGTTAAATTCTTTGATTACTTCTCATTAGGGACCGGGGAGTAGTGATTTGGTATTTCAAACACTTCAAGCCCAGGCCAAAATCAGATTTATGTCAGTCCAATGTAGGATTTGTAATTTAATTTAAGGCCATGGCTACAACTCACAAAAGTGGAGGTGTGATCAGATTGCATATTGGACACTGAATTGTGGAAATGAAACTCTCAGTTTAAATTCAGCTCAGCTCAAGAAAGAGAGGATACTACTATATTTACTGACTTCATCTTCTGGTGAAGAAAGAGACTATGTACATTTAAGACTTCAGGTTGTCGTAGATACATATATTTAAGAATATTTTTTAAGGAATGTTTTTACTATATTATATCTGGTTGGATATGTCGTAATTCAGAATTAGCTTCTGTCTGAACTAGCTGCATCATTCAGCCTTCCTTAGTTGCAACACTGAATCTTAGCTCAATAATAAATCAAACCCTTCATTTTATTTTAAATACAGATCCAGATGAGACCCTCATTTTACTTTTACGTTTGTCACCAAGACTTTAGAATTACATCCTGTCAAAGGAATCACTGAATTTTTGCTAATACAACACTCAGCAAATAGCACATTTCTAAACAAAGAAAAGAAATAGCAAAGTATAGTTTTAATTTTATTATGAACTTACGAACTACAGGAGCAAAGGGACAGTATAAGGTCCTAGTGCCACAGATACTCTTTCGTACCTGATTAACAATAATGAGCAATAATCCATACCACTAACAACTGTTTTGAATTACAGCTCCTCCTCCCACGACAAAAGTAATTCTTTCCTAAATGACTTTGAAAATATCACATTTCCTAAATATCTTAAATATTCTAAAATAAGTCAACAGTTTTCATTTGGTAATGTGTCAGAAGCGTTAAAAAAAACTGCTAGAGTTAAGTGTTAGGAAAAAAAATCACCAAAATATCACTCTAAAGATACACACATATATATACACATATATAAAAAAGTGAAAACAAATTTCAACATTCCCACAAACGTTCCTCTCTAGAGAGTTGGGTATGCACGCACTAAATGCCAGGTGAGCAGAGAGCATCCAGAAGCCTGAGCCAGATGCCGGATAGCCATCGGCTCCCGGGAAGCCCCTGTGGAGCAAGAGGTAACAGCATTTCTTTCCCCAAGTCATTCTGGATTTGGCTGTTAAACTCTGCATAGAGGTCTTGGTTCAAAGCACATCTTAATGAATCACAAACACAGCTCTGGCAAGGGTGCCAGCGTCGCTTAGATTTTAGTGCCCCCAAAACCAGGGATATAAACTCTTGAAGTTCAGAGTTGAGGGAGTATCCCCTAGGGTGGGTCTCACACAGCCTCAGCCAGCTCCTCTTGGACATCTCCGCACTCGGTGGCTGATATATCTCTTCCTATTATTTTGCAACACCTCACCTGCTACAGTGCTCACTGTCCCCCAGATTGCAGCAAAATAAAGTAAATCCACCAGCATTACAAGGCTCACATGCTGCTACTCTCAGTTAACAAGTTATATTTAGCTCAGGCTCAACATTCCTCGTTTTGATATAGTCTCTTCACTCCAGATTCAAAGGTAATGGGTTCTTCTATTAAAATTTTATCAGACATCTATAAATGTAGCAGTTGCTTTAGACTGCATCGCACAAAGTGAAGAAAGAGAGAGACTGATAAATCTTAAAGAGTTTATTATTAATACAGGGAGAATTTCCTTTGTTTGTTGTGACGTGTTTTATTGGTGTACTCACCGTGGTTCAATTTAGATTAAGAAGTAGGAAGATTATTGTTTCCCAAGCGACAAGTATCATAAATAAACACAAGCAGAGAAATTCTTGTATTTATATCCCAGAGAGATATGCCAAACTATCTAGAAATAGGCAGGCTAAGGGGAGAATTAGAGTACCTGAGGGCTCACGGGTAGCCAGGCTGTGTTTTACTACCCTTGACAAACACAACCGCTAGGTTTTCTCGAGGTTTGATCCACTGCAGCGCCGGCACTGCGCTGTGTCAGGTTACACCGGGTCACGTCTCATCTGTGATGTGACATAACGTGACACGACTCAATGTGATGCGATGCACAAAATAGGCAGGTGCCCACAGGAAGCATATACTCCGTGACTACGAGCAAGTTGTTCAGCACAGCAGGTACAGCGCTCTGAGCCGCTCTGCACATCCATTGATGTAGATAATTAGTATACAAAGCAACACACCGCAATATGCTCATTCCAGCTCAGTTGTTTCCTATAAACCATAGTCCTAAAAACTATTTTATGGTGACTGTCGGTGGAGATAGGTCCATTTTGGGGTGTTATAGTGTCATAAAGAGGAGTGAGATCCCCTACATCAGTAAAATGCATTACACCTAAGTTTAGGTGTCAAACACTGGTATTCTAAAGGGTAGAATGGACATCCCTAGATTAGAATACTTAGCCGTATTTTGCAACTTATTTTGATAAATAATTTTTTCTGCAATGTTTTCACAGGCTGAATATGAAATATTTCTATTCCAAATAGTACTCTTTACCCATGACAGGAAGGACACCAAGCAGAGTGTTGATGGTTACCTCTTTATGGTATATGGAAACCAACTACAACGCAATTCATTGCCAACTAACAAAATAAAAGTTACCAAAAAGCCTAATATGAAGAGAAAATTTGTTTTGCATACTTACATTAGCTGATATGACTTATCACAGGAAGTTAAATATTACCAGTCAGTAGCTGGCAAGAACTTCTATTGCACCTTTCACTTTGTCTTTTTTTTTTTTTTTTTTTTTTAAAGTTACCATAAAAAAGCTTTACAGATTAAATTATGTCATGGTCCTTCAGTCAAGATCTGCTTATCTCCTTCTCCGTAATCCATAAATTGAAAAACATGCTGTATTCCCAGCCCAGGAAATCTCAAATCAAAGAAATACCGGAAAACGCTGCCCATTTCTCAGTTTAGAGGGCGTTACTACTAAATTTCGCTTTTAGTCGATTATTTTTATTTTGTTGAAAGTGCCAACGAAAAGGATGGTACAGAACACTATTCTATGATACATATATATACACACACACACACATATATTTTGGGAGCTATATGAGGAGTCTTTTTAAAGATATACCTCCTTCCTGGCCACAATACTGCAAGACACCACAAGGCTATTTTCTCATGTAATTCCCCCAGTAAAATACACAGAGCGCACGCTCACTGATCCCCAAACTCTTATTCCCCGCCACATGCAGATGACTAAGGCTAATGCAGTGGTCTTTAAAGACACCAGAAGATCCCAATCAGCTCCACCACATGCCATGTGCATTCCTGTTGCATTTGTACTTATGTTCTTGTGTTCTGATATTTAATTGGAGGAAAATGTTCCCAAGCACAGAAGCAAACAAGGTGTAACGGTGTGATGAATGTGGGCAACTCACACATGCAATTGAGTGCATTGTCAGCAAGCTACAGGTGAGCATAAAAAAGGGTAGGGGAGGCACATGTGTGACTGCAAGGGCAGGAGGAGGGAGGGAAGGGGCAATAACAGCCCCAGCCAGCAAGCATTCAGCACAAAGTGCCCTTGTTTTATATTTAGGTATTCCTTGCCTATAGTTTTAAAAGCATGTGTGCAAAATGAGCAGCTTTATTTTGCCCTTGCAGGAGAGATGTCCCCAGCCAACCGAAGGGGGATGATGTACTGTAGACTGACAAGGGCTGCTAGGCTTGATCACCGCAAGTGTTTCAAACTGTGGGAGAGCTAAACACAGAGTGAGAACGTTTTATTTTTAAAAAGCCTGGCAAGCCACGCTCCCCATATAGCTTGCTTCCTCCCAGAAACTTTCCCAAAAAAATATTTGTTTGATATTTTGATCCAAGTCCTTATCAGATCCAAATTTGAGGCTCCTGACATCTGCTCCCATCTTTGCTGCTTCCCTCTGCAGGGGAGAGAAAGCTGGAGCCTCCAAGACAGGTAGCTGCTGTCTCTGCAGCCCGACTGCTTGGGGCAGCGGCAGGGGCTGCTCCCCACCACCAGCACAAACCAGCGACTCCCCGCTTCTCCAGGCTGCAGCCCTGCCATATGCTCAGAGCTGAGTAGCCCTCGATGATGTGTTGTAACACGGGTGATGCTGCTAAAACGCAGCTATTTGTACGTAGCGCTCATGCTGCAGAACACAAAAATAAATGTCGGCTTTATTGGTGCTGGCAGCGATGCTCATAATCCTTTGCCCAAAACCTCCTCTTATTAATAGATACTAATTTCAGTCTAGCCAATTTTTAACTGTTTGAGTCAGCATTTCCATGCCAGGTATCTGTTCTGGAGGCAAATGCTTTGGTTTAGCTCAGAAAAGTTGAGGCATTTCTTTGATGCGGGCTGGGAGGGAGGAAAGCAATGCCTGGCCCAGAGCAGCAGCGGTGGGGTGTGAAAAAGAGCCCACCACTGCTCAGAAATGGAAGTTGAGATCCAGTGGAAACAAGAGCAACTCCTGTCCAACATCACCCATTTGACTTTGGCCAGCCTAGAGGCCTTTGGAAGGTTGTTCTTATGTACATCTTGAGTTTCCAGGAGATTTTTTTCTATTCTTTAAAACCCCTGAAATGTTGTCTTCAGTCATAGGGCAAACCTGGGTAGAGAGAAACAGGGGCTGATACAAGGGGAGAGGAGATGTTGGCCAAGGTCAGGTGAGGTGCAGGAAGGGATGGCTCAGTGCTGGAGGAGCCCCTGGGCAGAGCTGCATCCAGGACCTCCCGCACAGACACCCAGGCCGCAGGTAAAGCCACCCCACGAGGGCTACGTGCCGTGCCTTGGCTTTGCTTTCAGACACGCAAAGCAGCAGCTGGTCCAGGAAAGAGCCCACATGATAGAGTTCAGAGTATGGAAGTTTGGCTTCTCAGACTGCAGGCTGTTTGCTTCCCCCTCTCCCCCACAAAACATCTGTCTCGCCGTAACCCCCTGCCTCCCTCGCATCACCCTCTCGAGCATCTCCCCCATTGAGGATGGCAAAGTACGTGACCAAACCATACCAAAACGTATACACATGAGCAGGCCACTACATGTGTGCACAATTAAGGTCACGTGGGCATTTTCTGCCTTTCAGATTCCAGGCCCCGTGATCCTTTTTACTCTCCAAGCTACGCACAGCCGCGCGATAGACACGCGCACGAGCCTCCCCCAGGATGGGGTGCGCTTGGGAGAGGCATCCTACACCACGACGTCGTCTCAATGGAGCCTACAGGAGCTGCAGGGTGCTCAGCACATTCAAAAAGCAGAACATTTATATTTAGATTCCCAAATGAACTTCGCAACTTAAATTTAGGCTCCTGTTTGTGACACCAATTTAAAAAAAATATTTCATATGAGCCTCCAAATTTAGAGTTGGGTACCTCAACATAGTCATCTCGGAGTGAAATGTAAACCTTGCACTTCGGCCCACATTCTTATCGAGTATGATTTCCAAAAGGAGAACTGATCGAGCACACAAGATTTCAAAAGGAAAAACAACAATCCAGGATGCAAGGAATTCACACAAGCTAGTCTGCTTTATTTCTAATTACCAGTCACTTCATTTTGACCTCACTTTCTGCCCTCTTACACCACTGCAACTCCATCAGCTTGGAACTGACAAGCTCTTACTATAATGAAAGCAAGATTTTGCAAAATTTTCAACCCGACATCTGATGCTAAAAATCTTATTTCCAAAGGGAACTGTAGCATTTAGAAGTTTTAGCCCCACCAAAGTCAACGTGGCTAAGGCTCCTAAATCTGTGCTAAGGTTTTATACACCTTTCAATTTTGATTCATATAAAATATCACTGTGCAAATATTTTCCATTTACAGAAATCACCTGCTCCTGACAGCTTCTCAGGGAATTTTTCTTAATGTGTAACACAATCTAAACATATGTGTTGCATTAAGTTGGGTTATATCAGGTCATGCCACCTGACACAGTATGTCCCAACATAATCTATGCAATGTAAATCACTCACTACAACGAACTTAAAGGGAAAAAAAATTTCTTCCCACCTCATAGACAGCTGCAGCAGATAAAGTGTCTATGCTGTTATAAGTGGCCAGGTGAACATCTGTGTTTTGATGTTATTTCAAGACATTTCAGTACACCTCTCCTGTAGTGGTGGCTAGAGCTACAGCTCTAGCTTGCTGGTCACTGGTGTTGGAAGGGAAGCAGTGCTTTATGATTTAGGTATACACAACATTTCCTATCTATTCCAGCAAAAGGAAAAATGACAGAAATATTATAGTACAGTCATAAAATTCAATGCAGGTCCAAGCTCGGTGAGGCAGAGGAACAGGTGGGAGAACAGGCCAAGGGGATCAGCTGTCCTGAGGTGAACACAAGCCGCAGTGCAAATCCATTCCCATACAGGCCAAATTTCAGTTTCTCCTACCTCAGTTTAAGCAACAGAAATTCGCAATTTTGCATTACTCCATGAACTCCGAGGGTCATCAGTCCCTTTTCCCAGCCCCACTGGGGGCAGGATGAGAGATAACCATGGTAGTGGTGATCTCCTGCAACAGACTTACTCCCATCATCTAGAAATGACACAGAAAGGTCAGCACACCTCATTCGCTCAGCACATAGCATTAATGCAGCCTAAATTATTCCTGGGTTTTAAAGCAAGCATTAGAAATCAGCAGTTCTTCCATAAACTATCACACTCATTATGACAAAGGCATCTGCTGAAGGCGATTATTTGTCTGAACATCCCACACAGCGTAGGTAGAACATGGGTTATGTTAAGAGCCTGTTGTAGGATGTAGTCTTGTATCATTTCATAAAGTATAGATTTTACATCCAAGGGGTAAGCTTAATGTCATAAATTATAACTGTAGTAAGTTGTTGCTGACTTTTTTTTGTGCAAATCTATAATTTTAAAGTGTTTACCTGTATACCAGAAGTGCACCAGGTTGAATTTAATTGCCAGCAAATTTGTAGTTACTGCAATAGGAGCTTCTTGTGAAGTAGCTACAAAGGTTGCTCACAGGACCAGGACAAGCACATCTCTTTACACCAAAATAAAGAATTACTGGTGATGTAAAAATACGGAGTCCCACAGGCAACCCTGAACTCTGCTCACAATTCAGATTATTTCAGCTGAACTGCCTTTAAACTCAAATTCATGGTAATGCAGGTACTGTAAATACAGCTTGAACCTTAATTCAATAACAAGATCAACAGTTACACTTAAAGACTCCTTAGCACTTCAGCAGTGTGAGCAAAATCCTTTTGATCACCTATACTGTGCTATTCATTATTTTCTTTGATGGTTAATAACATCGAAATGCACTTGTTAAAAAGAATAAAATGAAGTACAATATTTATACCGTATTACAGAGTGCATTAGCAAATCGGAAGGCTCAGAGCACCTACATTAAAAAGAAAACATTATCAATATTTGATGTTCGTCATCTTTAACATCTCATTGTGTTTTTAACTTCAATAAAGCTTCCAACCCGGAATCCATCACAGTACCTAGAAATGAGACCTTCTGCCCACCAGACCCACACACTGGCCATTTTATTGCACATTGTTTCCTTCTTTGTGTGCCTTGTAGAAAACAGAAATCAGCATCCGCAAACCACGGTGTAATTTCAAGAGGCGAGTGCTGGGAGACATTTTAGTAAGCAAGAAGAAAGCAATTATTTGACTTGGAGATTTCAACAGTAGCCTAAGTTGGGAAAAAAATGGCATGAAGACATTGTGCTAGGCAACAGATCATGTAAACATTTCCTATGACAGTCTTTCATCATCTATAGGAACATTTACACTGCCAGATCTTGTCTTCTTTAAAAATGTCAGCTCGGTAAGTTTGATGCACATGTGCTCCTTCTGTAAGTGTCTGCTCAGGCAGACAGTTTACTAATTTGTGGCTCAGTAAACCTTTCACTGCACCGAGCACCTTGAGGTTAGCACATCTCTAATCATTATTTGATAACAGAAATCTGTAAGCATCACATCCCTGGTAACAAGAACATTGTATCTTAGCAACCAGCCTTGATATTCAAACAATTTCATTAAAGCGTAGCACCTCTTAGCAGGTGGGTGAGTGCGGGTGTTGATAAACATTTATAACATGATCAACCATTGTGTTTGCCAACACTATAATCAGCATGACAAATTTATGAATTTGTTTACAAGCTCTTAGGTACCAACCTAAGTAGGTAAACTACCTTGCAGCACGCTTCTCTATCTATAGATAGAGGCACGTTCGGAGATTCGATGCTTCTTTAAATTGAACATATTGGGTAAAAGGTTAGCAGATGAACATCACGTCACCGTAAAAATCACCATTTAAATTAAACCACAAAGGATGTGTTAGAGCAAGGGCAAGGATTCTATTTCACCCCCAAGAGAGCAAGGAAATTTAAAGTTGAAACCATCTTTAATTTATCCCTGGGTCCTCAGCAGGGCACATACAAGGATGCTGTGCCCAGCCCCACATACGGGAACCTTGTCACCATGGGGCCAGCACCGAGCTGGGAACCAGGGGGTCATCATCTCCACCACGCAATGGAAGAGATCCTTCCCAGCCTCACACGGGGCTGAGGGGAGAATTACCAGCATAAACCCTCTGCGTCCCAAGGGAAACAGGCAGGGCTCTTGCTTTATTTCATTTCACACACCCTACAGCATAGCTATACTACAGGAGGATGGCAGAGTTCAAAGGCACCACCCTTCTTCAGAGAGGCAGCTTGGGCATACTCAGCGCAAAGGGTTAACATAAATACATCATCTTAAGTGGAAGCACTACAGACTGGATAGGCCAAGTTTTGCTTATAGAAACACGGGAAATCTTTTTCAGTTCTGGGTTATGGAATCCTGTCCCTTGCTATCCCCCCCCCCCAAAAAAGCACATCATATCATGCTCTTCATAAACTATTTAGCTTCATCTTCAAACCAGCTAAGTTTCTTAACCCCACGATTTCCACAGGAAGGATTTTCTAGAACTTCACTCCCCTGATGATTTGAGGTCTCCTAATCTCAGCTCCAATTTTATTTACGGCTCTTGAATATTCATTTGTTCTTATGCTAATACTGCCATTTAACTTAAAACCACTCAACCCTTCCTAGTGTTTACATCCCTATTTTTTACACAGAGCCATCATGACCCCTCTCAGTCATCACTGTTGCTAGGCTAAACAAACGGTGCTCTTTTATGGCTGTATTACATCAACACACCCCTGCGGAGGGCAATAGGTTTATTCTTTTGTAATCAACACCAGCATTTGATCTCATGAACTTGAAGGGAAATATCCTTCTATGAGCATTACTTTCTGAAATCTTTTCCAGTGTTGCGCTGCCATTTAAAAGGAGCAACAAGGAGAGAAAGGGAATGGCCACAGAAAGTTAGTGAACACAAGTAGGAAAAACATTTAAGGTCAATGGGTAGATAAACACCATACATATACTCCACCTTTGTATGTGATTAATTGATCTTTTACTAAGACAAAGCAGAAGTGAAATCTTTGGAACAGCCAAGAACTCCTAGACTTCAACCTATTCCAAAATAACAACCTTGTTCCTTTTTCTCTCTATATATATATATTTTAATCAAGCAACCCCAATAATAGTCTTACTAGAGCTATAAAATGTTTAAAGTTTACCAAAAGGTGGGAGACAAAATGCAAGTAAGAGAAAAACAGGAATATGAAGTTTGTACCTTGTACATATTGCATCCAAGGTAACACTACCGCACCACTGATTTCACACTGGGCATGCTACATCAGGCTATTAATCTACCTGAAATACCTGGGACCAAGTGAAGCATTATGAAATAGGTAACTGAAACTCCCTTTTTGAAATTAAAGTCACCCACTAAAAAAAAAAGGAACATATTTTATCATTTAGGCTTGTTGTCTTTGTGTTTAGCTTTCCTCCCGTTGCTGAGATCTGATGACAAACCTGTACTGTGTATCTGGGAAAGAAAACCCACCTGACAATTTTTTTTTCCTCCTTTTCTTTTAAAAGACTCTACAGGTTTGTAAAGCTGAATAATTTTTAATTAAGTATCTGAAGACAAAGAAAACACATAAATGAAGGACTACAGTGCACAGGGGCAAATAGGGTATAAAATGCACGTATACATGCACATTTTGCCAAAACAAACAGATGCAAAGTACATATATATAAATAAATATACCTTTAGCAACAACTTGAATTAGTTCCACAACAGGAAAGGGGAAAAGCTATTTAACACAGAAAAAAGCAAAACATGTTCTGCCCTGTACAAACAGCATGCACTTTTCAAAAAGAGGCTTTTTTTGTTATCAGAAAACATAAGGTGTATTTTGACCAGCTGGGATTCTTCATGCCTCAGTTTTGCCTTCTGCAAAATGGGAACATTGCTTTAACCCCCATTTCCTTTCCTGCAAACTAACACTTACAAAGCACTCAAAAGCTGAGAGTGCTTTTAGAATAGCATCCTCTGAAAATATTGAAGAAATCACAAAGACAACTAAGGTAACTGGCACACGAGTCAAATTCATATTCACTAGCAAGGATCTTTTTCCCAATGTTTGCATAGCACAGAGTTTGATCGATGGACAAGTGACAAGAGTAATCTAGAAAGACATTTTCTCTTTTCCTTTCAGCTCATTTCTACCACAGGATATCTATTTAGTAGTCAAAGAAGAGAAATGAATGAGTACTTGTAATGCTATAAAAAAGTCTTGGTTAAAATTCCCAAGTACTGATTGAAATGTGACTTTGAAATGGCAGAGTTTAAGGTGGTCTTCAGATATTGTTGCTCAGCTTTCTTAGTCCACTCTCACACTGTTCTCATGGAAAAGACAGCATTTTTGGTTCTCATTTTTCCAGCAGTCTCAGATTGCAGCTATTCCCCAGAAAAGATTAGTAAAGGTTCACATACAGTCAAAAGTTGGTTAAAAAAAATTTCTTTTCTGCATATCTCGTTTCCTAGTGCTCCACCCCCCAACTTCCAAGTCCAGTTTGTCAAATCTTTGCCACACAGAGGAAGCCACTTGACAACATGTTTAGTTATACGATACGGCAGGCAAGCATGCAGAGATGAGATCCATAATGAAGCATGCTACTCTAGAAGCAATAAGTGCTTAACACCACCATAGGCTAGGTAAATATTATCCCCGATATGGAGTTAGAGGAATACAGAGGTTTCATCAAGACTACATGGAGTCATTTGTACAAAACGGAGTTTGATCTCATTGGCTGCAGGTTCCCATTTTTATATCCAGATTCAACGCCAAGAAAGAAACTGATGGATGTTTTAAAATACAGATATTTTGTGGAGTTAGGACGGACAGTTTCTAAAGCTTTTGTAGCCTTCTCCATAAGAGCTCTATGACCACTCAACACTTTTGACTAACAAAAGGAGGAGAAGCATGCTGAGGCCACCTGTGGCTCCACATTCCTCTCTTTTATTCATCACCCTTGTCCCCAGATAGACTTACCCCTCATTCCTGGGAGGAACACTGTGGGTAGCCACACATTGTCCATTTACATAAAAGAACCTCACCTTGGGCATCTAGGTCACCTAAATTAAAAATAAATGCAATCAGAACTTCTGCAAGCAGTTTTTTCCCCATGCCATTGCAGGAGCAGCAGAGCTTCCTGACAAACTGGGTCCTACTGCACTAGCAGTGGCAACATTGGAAGGCAACCAATATAGGATGCTACAGATGATGCCCAAAGACAAATATACGCCCTTCTACATTTAAATAGCATATTTTGCCCTTTATTTTATTTTTTAAGCACCATACTAGAATCTGGTTAATTTTCATAATGCCAGTTCAGAGCTTCCTGACATTTTCAGTGGAGAACTGTAAGAACAAGCCTGCAAAGGTCCAGGCAAAGCACTGCAGATGGCTCCGGTTTGGGCCTCTGACAAAAAATGCCAGAACGGAGGAGGGTAGGAAAGCTGACAAACACAGCTCCACTACACAGCAGCTCCTGAGATTCCAAAATTTGTCTTATAAATGCTAAATCAAGTCCTCAGAAAATGCTAAGCTGTTGAAGTCTCCATCTTAGTCTCAAGCACGCAGATTTGAGTAGCAAAAATTGTTGTGTTGATGTACTTTGAGATTCCTTGGTCTGTTATGTCCTAAAGTTCACTCTTTTGCCCGAGTCACAGCAGAACTTTTAATTCAAATTTAAAAAGAAACAAAACACACAAACATACCACAGCCACACAGAGAAACAAGGTGGGGGGGGAAACAGGCAAAGCAGAGCTTTGTACCAGTCTGAGACAACTTACAGGCACCTACCTTGTACTATCGCACTAATTAAGAGCTTTTTAATGAGGGAGGGAGGTGAAAAACTTTCTGGATGTTCTGCTGGCTCTCCTGGAGCTGTAAGAATTTCCAGACTTTAGTTCTTCAGAAACACATCAATGAGATTAAGATCTTGCAGTGGTCAGTTGAATTATGTATGTTTTTCCGTCAGATGAAAATGAGGTTAGCCTAATGATAAATAGGACTGTGGACATATATCTGGTTTTTGCTTGGTTTTGAAATTATCCTGATTACAGTGGGAAGTATTTTCAGCACAGTGATGACTTTTGCGGTGTTGGGGGTGGGAGGGTAGAGTAGCACCTGCGTACAAACATAAATCAGAGTGACCCTCTTCCACTTTAACTCACAAGGAAAAGCTATTACATTTTAAGGAAAGAATAGTCTCTGCCAAAGGAAAATTAAAACTGACCTACTAGGCTGATAATTTTTTGAGACTAGAATATTAAATACTCTTTGATTATGAATTGTATTAAAGTGATTAAAATATTCTAATAAAAATTCCTAATCCCAGACCTGCTGTCATGTAAACATATATGGTTCACAATGTCTCAGTGCAACTTCGTAATAAAGTACATAATTCATTACATATAATCTAATGATGTTTAAATTAATTTTCAAACTCAAAAATATACACTTTTACCATCCTACCATATGATATAAAAGAAAATGAGCAAAACTATATATTGCACCTATCCCTGTAAGCTTTTTACTGCTTTCCTGACAACATGATCACCTCTATAACATAAAAGCATCTTGAAGAACTCAGAACTTCATCAGATATTGAGAGATGAGTGACAAAATCTACAGGCAGAAATCCTAACATTTTCCTGAAGTATCTTTGTTATTATTTATAAACACTTTTTCTGTTGCTGTAACACAACTAGGAGACATATGCAGATAGATAAAACACCAAATGTTTAATCTCTCTCTTTTTTTTTTTTTAATGTTTTAAAGTGATCTTTGTATTATGCAGGATTTTTCCTTCAGATCACTATGATAGTCTTCTGAGAGTCAAGCTGCAATCCCTGTTTGACTCATCACATTATGTGCTTGTATTAAGTTTTTCATTAAATCCCAGTGCCATCTATAAGTTACTACTAATATCTTTACACCACTGAGGATTTGATATTTGATGGAAAGCCCCTGAAACCTCACCAAGGGTATCATCAAATCAGGCAAGCCTCACTTTCCTATGTATTTACCAACTGAAGCATATATTCAAGTGAACCTAGTCTGAGTCCTCCATGGTTGGTTAACCAGCTATACAGTTCTCCCAACCTCTCGTTCCTATCAATACAGCTAAAACTCTACAAAATAGCATCCCTTGATGCTGTACCTAAATACCAACACTTCACCTGGAGAGAATCAATGTATCTGTCACATTAATTCCTCACTTCTTGCTTAGTTTAATGCATCTAAAGAAATGAAACTTATTGAATCAAATTTAATGACATAATAAATTCTTCCCTTCAGACAATGTTGAGGCTTAATTCACTAGTGCACTTTAAGCCTTTGCCTTTAGCATCTGATGGGTCATTAGTCTGTAATCCAGCAGCTAGCCTGTTTGGAATCTAAACTAAATCAGCAAGTACCATATCAGTAGTTTCTGAAATATGACTGGCAGGTCAAGTGTCCTCAAAAAGACTGCCTGGGGCACTAAAGACTAGGATAGGGCATGACTAGAACAGAACCAGCGATGAATCTGAAAGCATGTACTCAATAAAGACTTCATTCATTCTAACTCACTAAACAGCAGTTCTTCGAATGACTTGACTTATGTTTTTGATGTTTTTAACCAGTAGGTCATGCAATAAAATTGTCCTGTATGTGCCAATAGGCTTAACACACAGATCATTGACTTGCACGCTTGGGCATATTTTATTTATATTTTTCCCCTCAAGTTTTTCCATGGCAGCCTGAAATAGGCAACAGAATCGCCATGGTGTGGTAAAACATGCAGTTTTGTGGACTCAGATCACAGAGTTTTCAAAAGCAGCAAGTTTGATGAAACACCTGTTTGTCAAAAAAGAAAGCAACTCTGAAATACCAGCTCCTACACCTGAAGAGTCACATTCTTGAGATGCTACTAATAATCACACATCTGTACGCCCAGCTGAATATCTTTCATATTGCATATTAAAAATAACCCTTATGTAACCATTTCAGGGGTTTTCAATACGAGTCAGAAAACCAACTCTACTTCAGAATTTCAATTGGCGTATTTCAGGCTTACTGGAGAGGAAAGTGTGCTGCCCTCGTCCTCATAACCCTCCACTACAGTATACACTGAACACTCATAAGACTTGATTCAAAGTCCACTTCAGCCAATTGACCCCAGTGGTCCTTAGATCAGGCCCTTAATCTGTACATTGCACCAAGATAATCAGTAACAGCTTAGTTAGAGGACACATTTTTTCACCTATCATTTACCAGATTCCACAAAAGGCTCGCACTTTCTGTGAAGGCAGCCTGTCATAGACTATCATGGTGATTTAAGTGATATTTTCCATTAAAACAAAAAACACACACAGTAGCAAAAATAAAGAAATAAAACAAAAACACGAGTTTGACACTTTGACTTCCAGAAGATGTGTTTTCTTTGCTGCTCCTCTGAACCATGTTTCAACTCTTACGTCACAGCAGTTTCTCAACAGACACAGAGGACATTAGCACTAGGCAGGGGGTGGAAAGGGAAACCAACTCATGCATCAAGATGTATTTTACTTCTCAGCTACATTTCTTTATTCACTCTAATGTCTGCAATATAAGGATACTTAGAAATATTAAATAGAGTCCGGATCCACTCTACAGTAGCTGAGCTACCAAGTGCATCACAGCTTTACCAAAGACCTTACTGACTTCCATGTGACACAGACAGCAATAGGCAGATGCTCTTGAGAGCAACAGCAAACAGCTGTAGAACAATTTTAAAATAACACTGTTTCAACCCAAATCTATATATGTATCAGGGGGAAGTTGTAGGTGCTTGGCCAGTTGCTTAAATCAGCACCTTGTGCTGCAGGTCTGCGGTGAGAAGACCATTCCCAGCAAACCAGGTTGTAAATTATCACAGAGAAACCTGCCTTGGCCCTCATTACATCGCACAGGGAGATAACAAGGTTCGGAAACTGAGCATATGATCAGGTAACGAGCTGCAGACCAGAATTACCCCCTACCCTCACAGCATTGCAATGCTGGGATTCACAAGGTAGACAGAATCATCCTGATACCCGCACCGCAGGACAGGAGGTCACAGCCCATGTCTTCAACAGCCACTTTCCTCAGAGCAGTTGTGTGAAATTCAGCAGGGCAAATCCCAGAATATCCCCTCTTTGAGCAAGCTGGATCCAGAAATGAGGTATCTAAGTTGCCTACAGATGAATTTAAGTATGCATTAAGCACACTGTGTAACAGAGGCAAAATTACTTATTGCTTTAAGCATGCCCATGCTATTTTAAAATAGGCTGGCCGTCATGAGCATTTCTCCTATTATCTTTGGTGACATTTAATCAGTGCTTAAATGTTGGGAACACAAGGGAAAGAAATCAGGTTATATATTTGGGAAAGCAACTCTTAAAAATTAGGCTTCTTTCCAGAAGAATACTTAACCGGTTGCTCACTGACTAAGCAAACACAGCTAGCACAGACGCTTTCTCCCCAGTAGGAGGAAAGTTGCAGGATGCCCCAGCCAGGGTCAAATCCTTCCCAGGGACATGCTGGTAAAGCTGAGTTCAAGCTCGTAGAAGACTTAGACCCATAAATTCCACCTCTGTACAGTAATATTTGCTTTTTCTGTCTCACACTAACTGCGGAGGTAGAAGGTATTTAGAAGAGTGAAGAAATATATATTTCTTCATTTATTATTGAACTATCAAAGGCACTCTGTCATTTGGGATCTCCATCTATCTCCAGCGTTTGTATTGCAAGGTACTTCAGTAACAGCAGTAAGCGAGCCTAAAATGCCAACTTGAGATTTGCATTATAAATGGCATATACAAAGAGAGATTTTTTTAAACTTTGGTTGATCTAGCATATCAAAGATCTTTTCCTCTCTTTTTCTAAGCTACTTCAGTGACTGTATTGAAGTGAACTGAAAGGATTAGCTTGAAAGTGGCAAGAAATCTGGCATGTAAGAAAATTTCCACCCCCCCACCCTTATTTCGGTTGAACTCTTCATTATACAGGGGCTCCTTTCCTCTTCTGAAAGGTGTTTTTCTCTGTCTCTCTCATGCTATTCCATGCTGTGCCAATACCAAACAAGGTGAAAATACAAAGCACGGAAGAATAGCTCCTGACACTGGCTCTTTCAGCTTTGTTCAACCTTCTGCCTTGCTGAACTGAGCACCAGGGAGATTACAAAACACTTGTATGTTATTTCCACTTTAGCTGGATCTATCACTAAGTCTGGCAGTGCTGATGCTCCAGCTGTCCCATACCTTGTCCTGAGCTGCTTCCCCAAAGCTCATCGCCACCACAGGCTGCATGGCAGTACGGTGCTCGGAGCACGTTCTCCTCTACCCAAGGAAGTCACAAGCTGTTTTCACTGCTTGCGGTGAGCACAGTCTTGCTCTGGAGTAATGTGTAGCTGGGAAAAATGAAGCAGCATGGAAAGTCACTGGGGGAAGAGGAGCAGAAGGAATGACTCAGCTCTGAACCTGAATTCAGACACAAATGAGTAAGAGCTCCCAAAATCAAAAAGATTCATGACCGCTGATACCAAGTCTCCATTCAGATATGTTTCTATTTAGGAAGCTTACAGCAAGTGAGAACCATTGGTTGCTTTGCAGCTCTCCACCTGGCCTGATGTCCATCCATTAACCCCCCCCCCCCTTTTTTTATTTTTTTGAATAATTAGGCAAACCAGCTGCATTTACTTTTCACAACAAAAGCTCTTTCTGCATATTGACAAGTTCAGTGGCAGTCCTACCCGAACAACCAGCATCTCCTAGATAACAGTCTCAAAAAGGAGCAGGCCTGCAGGCCTGACCCCGCAAAGAGCTGCAGGACGTGCTCACAGCTCTCCTCTTCCTCTGCCCTACTTATTTCCCCACAGCCACCTTCCAGAAAAGGCTGGCAGAAATAAAAGGGGCAGCAGGCAGAGGCCGGGGCAGGGTTTGGGGCTCCCGTGCCGGCCCCACAGGGAGCGGAGGGCTGAGTCACAGCCGCGGGGCAGCAGGCCCCGAGTGTTTACACGCCACGCTCTTCTTCCCATTGCAGAAGTGCTGCACTGGCCACTCCGGTCCAAGCTCATTCCTCTTACATCAGTGACTTCAGAGCATGATTAGACAGCATAATCCCTGCTTCCTTGACTCACTTGCTCCTGCCAGGACGAGCGGCATGCTCACCATGGAAGCAGCATGCTTTCCTTTCAGGACAGTCCATGTGGCAGTCTGGGTACCCAAAACATGGGGAATGTTGTTCAAACACAACCAAACACAGCTCATAAAGACACTACTGGAAGAGGCTTTTGGAAGTCTATTTACCAGCTACTAATTACAGAAAACATTAAGGCTTTTCTTCACATTGTGCAGATACCCCGTCCCTCAGTGCTGGTGACATGGGCAGCCTTGTCAGAGCTGAGTAGCTGCCTGCTGCCCCCTCCCTCTTCATCGAGCCTGAGCTAAAACCATGCCAGCACCAGCTGGCCAGCACGCTCACAAATCCACAAAACCCACCCTGAAGACAGCAGGATCTCTAAAACCCGCAGAAGCAAGACCAGGATTTTTCCTTCGTGCCAAGATTAACTGCAGAAGAGTGCTACAACAGCCATTCATCACCACCACCACCTTAAGCCTTCCTCACTGCGTATATCAACATGTCTGGGACTGTGACTAATGTAAGAGGCACCACCCTATGAAAAGGGATAAAATGAAGAAACCACCAGTGACAAGCATCAAGTCAGCTTCATTAAGGTGTTCTTTTGTTTTTAATATAAAGATTGGAATTACATACAGACTCTAAAAAGCCGTTTTCAATCTTCTTCTGAGAAAGAAATGCAAAACTTTAAGTCAGTTCAGGTTTATTTCAAGACATCTTTAGAAGAAATAAAAATAACCTTCCAAAACACCCTGGCAAGTGACACAAACCCATGATCCCACAGAGACTATACGGGTGCTAAGCCACATGTGAAATACAGTTTGCACGTATGAAGTTCAGCACGCAGTAAACTTTAAGGAATTTCTGAGAACCAAGTAACATCAAGCAAAAGACTAGCTGCATTCGTATCTATATTTGCTTTTTCTGTTGCTATATTCAACTTTCCTGTAAGATAAGGTGCAGGTAGAAGGGCTGCACTGTCCTGGCATTGGCAGAGGAGAGCCCACCTTCTGTAAGGACCCATCCAACTGGGTCAGCCCAAGCCTGATGGCAGAAATGAGCAATAAAAAGTTTAACACTGGCTGAAATAATCCCGGATTTCATTTAATCTCCCTCCTAGTACTAAAAATAACAGAGAGCAATAAAATCTCAGATGGTGCATTTGCTAGAGCTGCTGTTTAATCTTGCTGATAAAAAAAAAAAAGCAACAGACCCCTTTCTCAGCTTCCCGACACTCAAAATCACATTTCTTTTTCCTGTATTGCCAGAATATCCACCTACTTCCCCGAATAACACACGTAAAGGCTATTTTCCTACACATAAACATGCCTTCTCTGTTCACGAGAGCAGAACTGGCTTTGGGAAAAAATATAAGAGTTACTAAAGCCAATAAAGTAGTTTCCTCAGCCACACATATGGCTTCTAAGTTTAATAGCAATTATGTCATTTTTATATATGATTCACTTGATGTTGTTTTTATGTGAATCATTTGACATATATAACTCAGGCAGATTTCTTAAATAAGCATATCACCAGAGACTAAATTACTAATCAATTAGCCAAAAAGGTTTTTTTTCTCCCCCCTCCCAACTAGGCACGCAATTAAGACAGAAGCCTAGACTTAGAAACACAGGCACTTTGAGAAAATGAGGTTTGATAAGCCACAGATTTTCATTTCGAGGGAAGGATGGGGACTGCAGAGCAATAAATTGGGGGCCACAGCAAGAAAATAGATGAAAAAGAAAAAAGAAGGGCATTCAGCTGTCCCCCTGGGGCAACCTGAGGAGCCTCCACACAGCACTCAAGGTTTCTCCAGCACAAATGCGACCACAAACACCTGTGGCTCAGCCCCAGCCCGGCTGGCAGGTGCAGAAGGGACTGACACCCCCAAATATGTGGGCACCGTGTTTTAATTCTCACTTCTCTTCTTGCTGGGAGATAACAGGGGAGGCCAGAGGTCAGCACTGAAGAAGGAAGGAAACAGCCTCATCAGTGAGGTGTTTACGGTTTTCTTGCCTGACCCCCTTGTGCTCTCACCACAACACACACCCTTCTTTCCAGAAGAAATTCAACGCCCTGCAACGCCCCTTCCTCATTTTCAAACCGTTCCCGTCCTGGTGCCCAGGAACCTGCGCCTTGCCACGGGCAGCTGGCCAGCCCCTTCCAGAGCGGCTCCCCACGCTTTCAGATCAGCCACCAGATAGGTTTTATTTCTCCAACTTAACTGGTTTTAAGCATATTTCCATGAGCTTGGAGCTCAGTGCGCATAAGCAAACTACCTGACTCATTGTGTTTATGGGGCTCGACTGAACCAGAAACAGGCACTTTCCATACTGCCCTTGTTACTCTGCTAAGGAACAGGCATCTCAGGGGGCGAGCCTCTGCTCCTGCTGTAAAACAGCCTCAGAAACCAGTTACCATTTCTTCAACTCTCCACACCTACAATAATTTTGCATAAAGTATTTCCTTCCATCTTATAAATCCCCCCAGTTAGCACGCAAGCAGGGGAGTCTGTGCTTACAAGTGTATGGAAAAAAAAAGATTTTGGCTCCCAGAAACTATCCAAAGCAGCTTTCTCCGTACCTCGGCCAGTACAAAAAGAACAATTAAGCACACACTTGATATAAGCACACAGCTACGCACATTAACTCCTCTAAAACAACCTTATTTGCTTGTTTTATTTAAGAACACGTTCAAGAGATGTACTCAAAGAAACCAAAGCAAACAGCTAGACCAGGGCTCAGGCACTAAACAGCCACTACACCAATCACTTCAAACCTTTTCCAGCACATAGAGGAAACACAGTTTTCACCAGCTTTTAAGGACAACAAGAGCACACCTTTGCTTTCCCACATCCAGTAGCAGTTTTTACCTTAAAAAAAGGCACACTTTCTTCTCTCCTTGCCTCCTGCCCTCCGTGTCCCAAGAGGAGCAGACACTCAGCTCCCCTGAGGTCAGCCCCAATGAAGGCACCCACCCTGGCTCAGGGTGCAGGAGGACCCCACCTGTGCCAGCAGCACTTGGCCAATAAGCCTTAGCAACACTGAGCACTGAGCTTGATGTCAAGGCTTTCTGCACCACACACACCTGGGGGCACTTAATGGAGGGTCACAAGAGTCCACAACTAAAGCCAAGGCACTGCCTTGGGTAAGTGAGACATGAGGCTTAAGCATGTACACCTGCTGAGAGTGGCAACAGTAATCCTCCTCCAGGGTGAGCCAGCACGCTCCTCTCTGGTTTTCATTACCTACAAAGGGAGCTTGGAGAGGAGGTGCGCTCATGCTGACGTGAGCAAGTCCACAAAGTTTTTTCTTATAGCAGCATTCCTCTCTCCTGCCACCCGCTCATCATTTCAGGTGCCTACCCCAAATGCTCATGCTCAGATGTTGGAAATTATCACTGATAGGAGCTCTTAATTCCTGGAAGTTTTATTCACTTTTACTCAAAGCCTGTTTTGTCTCCCTTTCCCTTCTGCTGTAGAAATCTGACAATCTGGTTTAAAAAACAAATAATTCCCCAAAGACAGTTGTGCTGACAAGAATGAATACAGCCAGCTTGGCTCCCCTGAGATACAGCTTGTTAAAGGTGTAAAGCCTGCTGGGCTCTCTTTACCTGTCTGGTTAACAAATGTTATCAATCATAAAGTTACAGGCAGGCAGAGTTCACATCCTCCCTTGTGAGTGTCTTGCAGGACCATCCTCCCTGCTCAGGAGGCAGGAGCTTTGGCATCTGGGGCTTTCAGGGAGCTACATGTGCTTCCTAAAGCTTGGGGAAACACCATCCAAGGGCTTCTCCAAAGTGAACCTTGTGCCTCTTTTTGCTCCAGTTTACTACACAAGCTTCATTAATACGATACATCAAAGCCATGTGGCCTAGTCTACTAGAGCAGAACATTAATGGTAAAGCTGCGGCTTTGCAGAAAATGTAATGGATAGACAGTGATGTAAAAGGTGCCCACGCCATGCACCAAGCGGTACATCTCCTGTTGTGTCTCCACCTTTCTCACCTTCCTTTCCCTGCGGCTGGCCCATCTGCCCTCACTTGGGAGCTCTGACTTCACACATCTCTACCCACCGTGCCTACCCTGCTGGCTGCATAATCCTCAGGCTCTTGGTGATTCGCAAACCTGCACAGCAGTTACAGCGTGAGGTTTCCCACTGCTCCTGGGCAGCCTTGACTTCCCTATTTTCCGCTGCGCCAAACCCACCGTCACCCATCGCCAACCCCAGCGCTTCCACCCACCCCTGGTTAAAGCAGTCTGGGTTCTGGATGTCAGTGGCGCGGACTCCTTGTGCTCCACGCATGCCCTTCATGCCCCATGTCCTGCCACAGCCAAAGGAAAGCATCTGCTGGCACAACGATGCTCCGAGAACAGTCCTGAGCCTAAAAGCTCCCAACTAGGAAACAAGCAGAGTGGAGCAAAGTAAAGCAAAACCAAGGAGTTAAGGAACATCGTTGCTTCCCCATCACTTCGTTGTCCAATTAGGAAATCGGTTCACTTTAAATGTTGCTTTAAGCCGTGTAACAAAGATATGATAATTTCCCAGTTTTTTCTCCTCCCCAGATTGACTGATGCTGCACAACGTGACGAAGTGTGGCCTAGATTAATTTTTAGGAGTCTTCCTAAAGTAAATTTCATGTATTTAGTGAAATCGTGTGCTGCTAAGATATATGATAGGCCTACAGAATGAGACAAACACACCCACCCAAGAAAAAGGATTCACTGAAATAATACCATTTCTAGGAATTAAAGTTATTGGAATTCAAGCCGAAACCCATTTTCTATACGCAATCTTAATGTGATCCTCAGGGAGCTCTGAAATTATCATCTTCGAGTAAGTGATCTTTTCATGCAATTTTATTCTAGCACTATATCTAGGTATCTTCCCCATAACTTCTACGTCCACAAGCTTATTTATCTCCTTGCTAAAGTTCAAAATCTAATTTCCAACACAGGTTACTTACTGTAATAAACTGTACAAGCTTTAAAGTGACAAGTTGAAAGATACAATTTTTTAGAGTTATGAATTAATAGCCATATATGTCAAAGAAAGTGCCAACTTTTTCATATTTATAGATATATTATTGAAATGATAAAAAATGAACTGAGGAAAGAGAAAAGAAGTGAGGAGAACTACATATAATGAATCAAACATACTTAACAAGACATGTACAGACACTTTAGTGTGCATCTCTTTTATTACATTACATTAATCAAATTCTGCTAAAGACATCCATCTAAGCGAAGTGTCACAGTGATATTCTATAAAAACATTCTTTTGAAAAAGAGTCTTCCCTGACAGCAGTATCAACCACACTGTCTTAAGTGATTGTCAGGACTGCATTACTCAGAAATTAAGAGAATTTATGTAAGTGCCTCGTGAGCTCCCCTGAAGAAAAAATAATTTAATTGGAGCAAGTGTACAAACTCTGATTAAGGCTGGTAAAACACGGATAAGTGATTTAACTTAGAGAAGCATGAGCCGGGGGGGCTCTGCTTCTTCCCTCTTTGGCTCACAGTATCAAGAGACTTCCTTCTTCTGGAAAATCTGGGAAGAATATCCTCCCCTCTATTGAAACCGGTAGAATAGGAGCATTTATCTAAGTTATCCAGCGAGATCTGATCAACGGGGGCTCTTGGCTTTTTTTTTTCTCCCCATTTATTGTATTTTATTTTTTGAGTGAATTTAGGAAAGACAACGGAGGTTTCTTTGCCACGTGGACGTGGGCCCAGCCATGGCAGTGTTGCGGTGACCCCTCCGACGGGACGGACACGTGGGTGGTGTCCCTGCGTGGGCTCGAGGCGTGCGTCACGTCTGGCACCATCTCCTGCTCTCGGGCAGGCACTGCAAACCCACGGCTCCTTACAGGTAACGCGGGGGGGGGTCGTAGCCTCTTGTAGCCTTGCACTTCACAATGGGATTTATAATGGGTTTGTTGCTTTGAAAAAATGAAATTAAATTTAATGGAATTAAAATTTTGTTTTAATTTTTGTGGTCATTCACCCCCCCTTTTTTCAAAACACTCTGACTCAGGCTTTCTTGACTTTGGCCATGCCTGGAAGAAAATATGAATACCAAAATTCCCCTCAAATAGTGAGTTTGGTTTGCAAGAAACTACTCTCATACTCTAGTGTGGGTAAGACACAGAAAACAAGGGGTGAAAGGTATTGCATCACTTCTTCTCCATTATTTAGATGCAGTGGGATTCATAAATCCACTGAGGTCACATCCATTAGGTAGCATTAAGGTAGTGCTGGCATTCCCACTCAACGCTGGGCTGCCCACTGGGGGCTCGATTCTGCTCCCCTGCAAACGAAGGAAAAGCTCCTCAGGGTAAGCCCTTAATGACGTGGCATCGACTGTCCAAATATCAGACACGAACACAATTCAGGGGGAACAGTTTTATCTAAGTGATTCACCAGCAGATCACAGAAGCACTGATTTGCTCTTCCCAATTATTCCCTAATTTCACCATCAAACTATTAGCCTGGATGTTATTCAAAACTCAAAGGCAGAACTACAAAAGGCGAACGTAAAAATTCACGATTTGCATAACTTATTAACTGAAATATGTAATTCATGTGACAGACAGAACATAAACTTCAAACTGTGTTTTCAGCCACAGTGAGAGCTGTTTGATCTACACTGGTTAGTTCAGGCATCTACTCGGGGAAAAAAAGCACATACGCACACACGCAATTTGTCAAAGTAGTCAATGCAGTGCAATTTTGCAGTGAACTGTGTAAATACGGGAGAATTTTGAACACATCGAATGAAAATTCTGCCATGAACTCAAAGTAATATTTACCAAACATCCAGTTCACTGTTCACTCAGCTGCTCTTATCAATGTTATAATAAACTATAAATCCTAGCGAGCCCCGAGGCAACTTAACTGCTGTAGTGATGCTGGAGGGTGATTAGGAAAAAAAAAAAAAAAGCTAAAGATAAGATCCATTGTTTTTTTCATGGTTGTGCACATCATTTTTCTATTTCTGATGCTTTATGTGTGATAATCTGAGCTTCCTCAGAGGTAAATTCTCATCTAATCATAACTCCCCACACATCAACAGAACGTATCCTATGTGGTCTAACAACAGAAAAACAGAGCAAGAAGTGCTTCATTAAGAACGTGGATTTAACCTACTGTAAGCTCATTCTTAGGCTGCAACAAAAGCCTCAGAAAAGGTGAAAATTAAAAGATGCCACCTAAAGAGCTCTCTAAAATTAGAATAAAATTAATTCTTCCTGAAAAAATCCCTAAAATGGATGGCGCTGAGAGCTATGAAGATGGGGCTATTTTTTAAAAAAATGTACCAAACCAAGGGAAAAAGCAGCCCTATTAAAAAAAAAAAAAAAAAGGCAAGTATCATATTCTTCTGCTTGGCTTTATACCTGTATCAAATGAAAATGTAGTGACAGGGCCCATCCGGCAGCGTGCTTGATATTATGCAGGGTGCTCGGCTGGATCGAGAGCGCAGCAGCATTAGGGCAAGAGGAGGAATGGCACCAAAGGCAGGGGCACAGGAAGTGCAGAGGGGTCACCTCTCATTTTGGTAGCCTCGCAATCACCAAAGGAGATTTGGGGCTTCAAAGGGATGTTAAAAACCCATGTTCATAAATTCTGATACCTAACTGCTCACCACTGCACTGGCAGGCAGGAGCATCTCCTATCCCTAGTTTGGGGTTGGAACATCCCTACCCTGGATGGCTTCTGCCACCACAACCACTGCAAAAAAAAGATAAAATTAAGGAGATGAGGTGAATTAATTAGTAATTACTTCCCCCTTTCCTGGTGCTCCCAGCACTGCTCAGCCCAGGTTGGCACCCCACGGCTGCTGCCCGCGGCTCTCCGGCCGGGCTGACCTTTCCCGTGGCGGTCCCCGCAAGCCGCGTGTCACTCGCACGCGCGGCACTGCCAGGACCAGCCCCGGCGACTGGAATTTGTCTCCCTCTAAGTGACAGCTGCCATTTTAATGATCCAGCAGTGAAGGTGGACTTCATCTCAGGAGGCAGAGAGGGAATGCAGGGGGAAAAAAAAAAAAAAGAATAAATGTGTTTGCACAAGGATCTCCTGAAGATCAGATGGCTGGGAAGCGATTTGGGGGTGAATTCTATATTTAAAAAACATTTTTAGCCAATTTAACAGATAACTTAACCAGTTGCTACGTTGCATTGATGTATGTTTATAACTCTGCTTAAATGGTTCTGTATTAAACCGGCTGATTTTCAGCGGTCCCTAATGGAACCTGACTCTTCTCTGTCCTAATCTGCCTCATGAGATTGTCCAAAGACAGCCCCCTGTCAGATTATTGCACATTAAAAATCATTTCGGTGACTTTCCCCCTTCGTAATGAGATGGAGTGATTAGAGGAGCTTTCACAATTACGCCGCCGTTTTCCTTTAAGACACATATGAAAATTCCTTCCCTTTCTCAGCCCTTGGCACGTTCAGAGTTACTGTTCCCACTCACAGCTGTCACTACCATGCAAACTTAATAAATTCCATCTATGCATGACTTACTTAGCTAACCTCCATCCACCAGAGATATACGCTTCTTACTCAGACAAGCAGGACAATAACAGAGTAAAGCTTCAAAACAATAGCTCTCATGTTTCAAATATGTATAATATGGCACGGGGCTTATCCCAGCCCTGGTGATCCTACCCTACAGAAAGGAGCTTTTCTTTCATACTATTTAACTTCTGGAATTCCTTTTCCTGTGTTTGTTTGTTGTTTTTATTATTTTTTTACTATTATTATTCAAAAGCAGTTTGAAAATGCACAGGACAGCCAATATTGAAAAGAGAGCTCTTCCAAAAAAACATAAAGGTTATCAGAGGAGGAATGAAATAAAGGAAGAGTTAAACGGACAGGGTCTCCCTCCCCGAGCAGAACAGACCCCAAAACACAGGCAGCCAGATTCTGAGCGAACCAACCTTTGAAATTTCCAGCATCAAATGAAACCCCTGGATTTTTTGCGAATTTAAATCCTCATAACCTAGGGCAAAATCTGGCCCCAAACAATTTTGTCAGCAGCAAATTCATCGTGCGCATTGAACCCTACCGACGAGCAGCCTCAGGTCACACACCACGCAGCAAACCTCTCCCCTCTGCCACCTTGTCCGTCAGGAGAGCCATCAGCACTTTTTGGAAGAGCTCAGCACTTTCCAGAATTAACACCGCGAGAGAAGTAACCATGTCTACGTTAAATAAATACTCCCAGATGCCAGGTAAAATGCACATCAGCACGCATCAGGCAGCCGCACAAGGTGTCTGGAGGCGGTGGAACAAAGTGTGCTTCACTTTGCATTAGAGCGGCGGAGCACTGAAGCCTACAAGCAACAGAAAAATGCAGGATGCGTGATTTTACTAGGTGCTTCCTCCCAAGATGTCCTGGGGCCAAGCGCTGTCCTGGCTCCCAACCCACATAATTTTGATGGAATCAATGGGAGTTTATCAGCGTACCGTAAAATGACAGGAGCCAGATGCAACAGGATTGAACCTCGGCACAGGTGAGGACAAACAGCAGCAGGGCCGCTGGTGCTGGTAGTGGCTGATAACTCAGGCCTGGAGATGGGCATCTGAGAGGCTCATTTGGATGTTCAGTCTCTCGTGGCCCAGTTTCGCCTATTGGGCCAGACCCCTAGACCTTATAAAATGATGGATTAACAGACAGACTTAGCCTGCTATACATTGCCAAGGTGCTGGAGCATAACTGGAAGGAAAAATAAATGCTTTCAGTAGATCCAGTGCAATTTTGAAGGTGTAAATCTAGAAGATGAGGATTTGATGCAGGCTATCAGCAAATATCTTTGTGCTTATTTTATCCTGTAGAGTTTGGGGTCAAACCTGAAGAAGGGGCCACGAGCAGCGACGTTTGCCTGGAGCTGTTGTTCCTCTGCTGGCCCCGAACTGCCAGTGGGAGACCAACAGCAGGTCCCATGCCACGACCACACACCTCGTGCTCCCTTGCTGCGTCCAGATGTGATCCTGCGAGGTGCCCCTGCAAAAGGCGGGTCAGGGGAAGCTGAGGGCATTCGGGGAAGTTGCATGAAATCTGGCCCTTTTCCTAGAGCACAGCTTACTTACGGTATCTGCCCTCCTTTTCCACAGAAAGAGATTGCACAACAAGTGGGACGTGCAAACCTATCAGAAAGGTGTACCGTAACAAACATAGTTTTGAAACGCCATTTCTTACAGCACATTCATACAATTAAATTCTATTATAGTCTCAATTTCCACTCGGAAAATGGATGTCATAAGAGCGTGTATAAATTATTCACATCTTTACTAAATGAAGGGCTATCAAAAAATTGTCACAGGCTATCCGTATGCAGTATGACTTGAGACACAATTGACAACGTAACTAATATTTTTAATATCCAAGTTATTTCATAATTACAAGAACGTTGATATTTTACAGGACTAGTTCAAAGCGGGAAAGTAGGAAGACTGGTAAATTTGGCAAAACCTTCGGGCTTGGTCCCGCATCCTTCGCACACCCAAAGTCAGAAGCGCGCAGTGCTGTTACGGCCCGGTGGGTACTTTTGGGTATGCACAGAATGAAGAAATAGAGCCCCATAGTGGTTAATCCCCAAAGCTAAAAATAAAAACAAAACAAAACCCTACTGAAACCAAAGCCTTTTAAGCTGCTATCTTGTATTTTAAGCAATTTATTAAAATGTTAATTATCTGAATGACATTATGCGCGGATAGAAGGGGAAAAGGCATTTCGAAAATTGTGCGCTTTTTTAACCGGGAGGGTAATTCACAGATTTTTTTTCCAAAATGACAATTTCTTTTTTATTCAGCAGCTTGAACACTAAGTCGGAGCACTCTTCAGACTGCAAATATAGCAATTATCCCAAGTAATGCTTTGACACTGTTACCACAGGCAAGTGGCCAAAGTGCATCAGCAGTCAAAATATCTAAGCAAGTTAACAAGCTCCTTTTACTCTCTGCAGAGCAGGAGAAGAAAGGGAATCCAACCCCTGAGAAATGTGAAAATAAAGGAGAGAGAAAGGCTGCTGGTGTTTGTTAAAGGAAATGGTGTCGCTGCCTCGGCCTGATCAAGGTGCGATGCCCGCGTCCCTGACAGATGTCCCTGGCTGGGGCTGACGGCGAGGGTTTCTCCCTGCCTAATGACCGGCTGCACCCACCCGGCCTCGCCGCCGGCCCACACCTTGCCCCCGCGGCCGCTCGCGGGGTCCCCACTCGCTCTCGGCCCCCTCGGCCCCGTTTTTTCTTTTCAGCTCTGCTTGCAAAATGCCCCCACATGTACCATACAAAAGGCATCTAAACTCATTAAGTAAATTCCCAAAGAACTATTAACAAATCATTTTGCTTCGGCCAGAGATATCAGATTTAATTAGGTGAGCGGTGTTGATGGGGTGCAAAAACAAAAGGCATCTCCTGTCTGAAAAGGTTCAGGTCCTATGTAGGCCCCATTCTTCCCTCTATAGCACAGACAATAATTGAGCATTTTTTTTAAAGAGCATAGGGATGAAAAGAGGAGTCTGTGTTGCAGACAAAAGCCTTCAACTAAGATTTGTTTTCCTTTCTCACCAGGTGACTTAAAGGGAAAAAAAATCTTCAGCTGTACAGAAGCGGCCATAACCTACAGCGCGAGCACGGTGACGGAGAATATAAAACAGCTCTAACAAGCATAATTTTTGCAAGCGATTAATCAAAATGCATTTAGCCAGTCATTTCCAATGATAATCAAAAGACCTGCTTAAGACAATAATCATTTGGCAATAATAACAGTTGTGCTCCTTCAAACGCCAGCGGGCCGCGCTGCCCGGCAGGAGCCGCCCGCGCCGTCCCCGAAGCGGTGGCCCAGGGGCTGCAGGGTCCGGTGGCCACGGCGGGCCACCAGGTTGCCCGGACAGATGCCCCACACAGCCCAGCGATGCGAGGCAGCAGCAGCCCCCCGTTCGTTTCGTCTCTGGCTTTAAATCTTTGGGTTAATGCTACGCGGAGGTCTTGCCAGTTGTCGGTTTAGAGCAGTATTATCTGGGTGGTGGAATAATACCACCGCATTACTCGGTGTGTAATGGGAATTTTTTTTTTTCCTAACGGCTTCCAGAGGCTTCGGAGATCACACATTGTTCAGGCAAAGAGTCGTTCCCCTTTTAAAACTACATCTTCAAATTAAGAGGCTTAAGAAATACTAACAATTGACATATGCCTTTGTGGTACCAGCTATTCCTGAAGACCTCTGAGCAAATTCCTCCTCTCTCCTTCCCTCTTGCCTTGCAACAGCTCTGAGATGAAAAAAGCAAATCCCGCGTTAGGCAGTCAGCGTGTCAGATCTGAGACCACTCCGCATTCGGAGAATATATCTTTATAATTTAAGGCTTACAAGGAGCATGCACCAATTAACACTGTGCAACAAGCCTTTGGTACAAATCGTCATTAAATAAACACGCCAAAGCTTTTCAGAACCAGAAGCTACAAATGATAACAAAAGAAGTCAGCAGATCCAGTGTGAAAGCTCCAAAACCTCCTCCAAAACGTCCTCCCATGCCATTACAGGAGCTACACAAAAAGCAGTGCCTCACAGAGCTGCCACAAGCAAAAATAAATAAATAAATAAATAAATAAATAAATAAATAAATAAATAAGGGAGGGGGGTTAAAATCTGCCATTGTGATTTTTAATCATTGGAAAACATTTAATGGACTGTATTTTATGCCTGCGAGATATAAGCACTGCAGTCCAAGACAGGAAGAGGAACAGGACACTCTTCCAGCCCTGAAAGTCAACAAAAAATAATTTGGAAGTATTTTTAACTTATTTTATCTGAGCCCCTGACAGTTAATTTGGTGTGAAAAACTGCAACAGTAGAAAACAGATGTTAAGGGGCAAGCATATAGTTAAGGTCAAAACAAACATAAAACACAGCTTCCATTTCTAAGGGAAAAAAGATTTGTCCAGCAACAGGTTTTATGCTAAACCTGCTTTTTTATTGTTCTGCTTGTGATATCTGTAGACTACACAATGCAATACTGTCTGCCATAGTGCAATACCTCTCAGCACTAGTAATTTAAGACTTTCTTCTCTGTAATACACTAAACCATCATAACCTGTCTCTTCCTATTTAGTTTAACCTACAACCACCACATACTGATTTGGCTGTGTGTGGCTTTCTCTATTGCCATTTATTACTCCGCTCGACTCCTGAAATTCTGTTTGCAATTTAAGGCCACAAATTAGAAGCGTAAGTCATCTGTTTCCTATAATCCCCCTGTCAGGGCTGGAATCACATTTGGAGCTCAGCACCAAGCGCGGTCCTGGGCTGCCGCTGCCTCCCCGATTGGCCACGCGGGCGAAAAGCTGCGCTGGGAATAAATAACACCCAGCCCCGCGTGGCCGCCGGCGGCGCGGAGGGGCAGCGGGAGAAGCCACCCGCGCAGGAGGGAGAAATGCTATTGCACAGCCCTCACCCTCGGAAATATCCTAACTGCGGGATGGGGCATTGCTGTGGGGTTGGGTTTTTTCTCTGTATATATTTTTTTTCTCTCTCTCTTTTTTTTTTTTTAAAGCCGTCACATAGGGATTGCTCATAACTTGTTCGCTCCGAGTCTTTGGCGAGTTGTGCCACCTTTGTCACACGGCACATTTTCTTAGTCCTGTCTTCTGCTGTCCTAATTAACTGTTTTTCCCCCACACGGCAGGCACTGTACGCAGCTAAAATGGAGATTCTAACACACTGACTCCATTTTTCTCTTTTTTTTTTTTTTTCTGTAATTATTCTAATGAATCCATGCATTTGTTCCTTTGATGCCAGTGGAAAAAGATTTTAAGTATGGAGATGAGAAATCTTAAAAGCAGATCTTTCTTTTTTTTTTTCCTCACAACAAAACCTTAGTTAAAAAAAGAAGAAAAAAAAAAAAAGAAAAAAAAAAACATTTTTTTTTCATTCAAACATTTGCTGTTCTCCCAAAACTTGAATATTATTCACTTTCCTTTAAGACATTTTAATAGTAGTTCCTGACCGCCACTGATAGGAGCAAAAAGCTGTCAGTATTTCCTACATTACATTATTTGAAGCTTTCTCTTTTTTGCTCTGTGAGTAAGACAGCATATCCTGCTACAATCTGAAAAGAGCAAGAGAAAGCATCTGTAAGGACCCCAGTTCAGAATAGAAGTCGGTGGGAAAAGCCTCTCTAGCTAGCAGCCCAATGGGAGCACTGCTCTGCTTGGAGGGAGAAGAAAACAAAAAAAAAAAAGAAAAAAAAATCAAAGAAAAAAAAACTAGATGCCTTTAATAAAAAATCATCTAACTGACTCATATTTACTAATAGATATACTTTTCCACAGGCTTTGAACTTCTAACAAGCGAATCAACTTGTTTTAAGCAGCACGCTCTGGTCGTGTAGACAGCCAAATGCTGAGCTCTGCACTGTGATCCAGGCTGAGCTGCAGCAAATATTTTTTTTCCCTTGGATTTAAGCAAAACAATAAAAACCTTATAATTTTTGTTTAAGTTAGAGGAGTCCTAAAAAAGAACATTCCACTGCTCTTTGTGCTTCTGTAACTTAAAAATTGGCTGTGCTTTTAAGTGAAATTTGGCAGGCTGTTAGTCTACAATGTGACTAGGATATTTGGACATAACAAAATTGGCCAAGATATGATATTTTAAATGGAACTACTGTTCATGCAATTTCCTAAGGATTTTTTTTTTTACTATGCATTTGGTATTACAGTTTTATACACACAAATAAATACGTATTATGAGTCCATAATATACGAATGCAAACTATTGTCAAGATGCATTTACAGCCCGTACTGTGATGATTCCTGAGCAAAAAGGCGCTCTCATAATAATGAATGCCCATTATTATAAATAAGCACACAGTAGAAATAACTCATGGCACACAAAAGCACACGCAAACCACTTGGTTTGTTCCAGAGCTCAGACACCAGCGCTACTATTGCCGAGCTCTGCGTTGGAAGAGCAACTGGAGTCCTGCCACAGAAATGAGCAGCATGCTAAGGAGCAGATGTTCCTCTTTGGAGAGGTGGGGGAAGTCTTCACCAAAATGTTGGTGGCCCCTTCTGGCTTGCCGAGACAAGCCAACTGCCAAGATGCTGCCCTGGAACTCAGATGGACCTGTCTCCTAAAAATCTGGAAGCTATAGGAGGTGCATCTACACCAGCGGTAAAAAGCACTTTGCAAGTCGTGTTCAGACACCGTTTCAAATCTATGGCGAGGGCCAGGAGACTTCTCCTCCACTGAAACCTCACACGCTTCCAGAATGACATGCGCGCTGACCGTCTTGCTGGGTAGAAGCAGGGCTGGCGCGTGCCAGGTTCCACACAGACAGACACATGGTGTAAAGTCAAATTGGCCATTGCTTTTATTAATTACCAATTGAACCAAACTGAGCAACTTAACCCCGGGCCTGGAAGCGGTGCCAGCTCCTCTGCAAGCGATGCCACCGCTCAGCCTCCCCCAAAAGTCACCGAGGGCTGCCCGTCTGCCTCGCGGCTCGCCCCGCCGGCACGCACGATGCAGCCCTGGCTGCTGCACCATGGCTCCGCCAGCAAGAAAAGCTGTTTCTGCTCTACTGTGTTTGCTCAACTCTATAAAAATCAAAGAAAAATTGTATTCATTTTGCTCGTCCCAGGGTTAAGAATTAAAAAAGATGGCGAGTGATTTGCTATACGAAAAACGCAAACGTATTTTACATAGTAGCACACATAAACTGCATCCCAAAATGCATTATGCATTAAAATACACAGCAGCAACCTAGGATGTACGTTAGAGGCAAGAGTGGTTCAAAACCACCCTGTTGTGAATAGGTGAAAATATTTAGCCACAAAGCTGTAGGAATACTTGCTCTGCTGCTGTCCTGCAGGTAATTAGGGTCAGTCAGGGCACGGCACCGGGGCGAGGAACTCCGGAGGAGAGAGCTGCACCTCCTGCCGAGCAGAGCACCTTGAGGAGATGTGGGAAATGCCTTTGGTTTAGAAGGCATGGAGAAAATAGGGAGGTGAGCAACTACAATGATAGCCCAGGCAGAAAAAGGAGAAACAGAAATGGTTGAAGCAATATGGGAAGTAGGAGAGGAAGGTGATCTGTGGCCCTGGATCAATTATCAGTAATCATAAGCCGACGCTCAGCTTTTGCTCACTAAAAACCAAGTTGCACAAACCTGTGGCCGTTACAGTAATCCAAACAACCCTGGGGATGCTATTTGGAATAAACCAGAGGGAGTACAAGAGCAGTTTGGAATTAACAACACAGTTTTGACTTAAAAATGTGTTTTTGAATTAAGCAGGCTGTTCTGAAGTGGAGCCTAAAGTCACCTGTGGACACAGAATTGTTTTCGTCCTGTTCCTCAGAGCACAGAAAGTGATGGGCACAGGGGTGGGGGTGAGCAGGGACGTCAGGAACGCAATCCAGTCATTGTTCTGGGCTTCCCAAGCCCTGCAGGAAACATCCCAAATCCACACAATGTTCCCCAGCGCTATGTTTTGCCTATGGATCTCCAAGTGATCTGACAGATGTGTAAATTCACACCGAGCCAAAGAACTGCCCCGGGATAATACAGCTGTGCACGCTAAGGAGAGCAAGTTATTCCAGCATTAGCTTGTGGACAGAAAAATGTCTTTTAACCCACCTTTTGCTTCCAGGTGTACAGTTGCCTGAGGTCATTTGGGGCTGGTTTCACTCCGTTGCGGTCAAGCTGACCCCCTTTTTTGCCCATTAAAAACTCAACTGCAAAGAGAAGGATTTTCTTCTCTCTTTTTTTTTTCTTTTTTCTTTTTTTTTTTTTTTGCTAGTAGAGTGAGTGTTTAACAGGCAATGCAAGGATGAGCAGATTTTCTTAAATGCCAAATGTTGATGGATACACAGCGCAGAGACGCTGGTATCATAGGCTGTAAATGTCACTTAGCCTCAAGTATCCCTCTGTCCAACACTGTTATAACAAGGTGCTTTTAAAATTGGAACAGGATTTACACCAGAGAGGTGTGAAGCAAGGATACATTTTTTACCCTGTGATAGCTCATCAGCATGTTACAGAAACCTGGCATGGTGCTGGCAATGCTAGAGAGTTACTCAAACCCACAGTGATTTACAGGGGTTGTTCTTAATGGTTGCAAAACGAGCTATTACTGGATGTCCCAAAAGCAGCTTTGAGCATAATAGGCTGGTTTGTGATACACCGATCAAAGTAGCCAAACAATCCGGAACATATTAATTACAGACAGAAAACAGATTGTTCCTAAAAATACAGCCTTACTCTGTCTTTTCATGGAAAAGCAGTTTCTCAGTAGGTGAAGAAGTACACAACAATTTGGGCTCCAAACCAATCCACGTGTATCTTCAGCAGGGTGCAGTCAGCCGCAGCCACTCCCTTCCACCAATATTTACCAGACAAAGTTATTAACCCCACATTAATCATTGGTTACAGTCATCATGGAGTCATATAATAGCTGAGAGATTACAACTTTGGAGATGGGGTGCAGTTAAAAAGGGTTGGAAGGACAAATAAATGCTTATAACACACAGGTTATTACTTCAAATCAAAAACTTGGTTGTTTTTTTTTTTCCAGGCACTATATCAAAATTACTCAGAAAAAAAAAAAAAAAAAGTGCCGTTTTCAGGTATTTGGGGGAGGGGGAGGGGAAAGGGAGAGAAAAGGAAACATATCCCAGGGGTAAATGCATCAGATGTGAAATTATCATCGCCACCCTTGCTGTGCTACCTGTACCCCATTTGTAAATGTTGCAGGGAGGGAAGGGAGATGGGCTCAGAATATTTCCTTGCCCTGGAGTATGTAATTGAGGCTCCAATGCATTAATCCTTGTAAATCACTGTTAAATATCCAAAAGACCAAGCCATTATTGCACAGGACTAGGGCGTTCACACCATGATTTTTCTTTCCCTCTGGATCCTCTGGAGGTACTTTATTAAAGATCTCTGAATTCGCAAGTCCCTGGTTGTGGAGCCAGAAATGGGGCAGCAAGAAACTACTGACTGGAGTGCTCATCTCCTCCCAAAACAGATGTCATGGCCATGACCCTATGTAGGGAGCTAGTGGCGCCAGGAACAGCTCAGACATGGGTCCTGCTCCTCCCTGGTGGATATGGTGCTTGCAGAGGCTCTGAGAAGCACAGGAATGCCTCCCTAGCAAGGGATCCTGACCGAAATCCAGATGTGTCCAAGCTGAATGCATCCTAAGGACACAGAATTTCCCTTTCTCTGGACTGTACGCCGAGCATTTCTCTTCCCAATCCTTTCTCATACCACCGCTAACCTAGAGACAATGCTGAGCAATGTGCTGCTGGCTTTCAAAAGGCGACTGAAAAATTCCCTCATTCATTCCAACAGAGCACTAAATGGGAAGATTTATACTGCAGGGCCAACTGTGTGAAGCTCTCTATGGCCGTTCTCCACTCCACAGCCATCTCACGAATGCTCTCAGGGAACGGGGCGGCGTGTGTCACGTCAGGGCATTTCACCAGCACGGCAGGACGTGCCATAGAGCAGCAGTGAACATGCAAACACACACACACCCCAAAAAAAAAAAACAACATGAAAATAGGCTGCTAGTTACTCTTCGAAACGTGAAGGTAAATGTGGCGTTCACATTGCTTTAACCTACAAAGCACAGCATCTCTCATGATGCTTTTTAGGTTTATTACCATAAAACTTCATGCAGGAGCAGTGGAAGTAGTTCCATTTAATAAGATAATAAATGTTTTTGAATGACCTAAAGTGGTGCTCAGATTACAGCATGAAAACTAAATTCCAGGAGGAAGGCTACAGATGGGAGCAAAAATCCCCACAGATTATCCTCAAATATTCTGGAGGATCTCTGTCTGTTTACCCCTTTATATAAATAAAGCATCAGCTAACTAGCAAGTATAATTTTAATTACAGAAACATAATCACGGATAAGGTGCATGCTCTGCAGGGAAAGTTACATTATTCAGGAAAGCACTGCCACACTTGGGATCCTCGGCATAAACAAACCAAAAGTCCACTGTGGATATTCAAAAATGACCTTAAAAGGCAGAATGCTCTCTGCTCATCTTTTTATGAATAACTCTCCTTATTGATCACCTCCCTGCATTTAATACCTAAGAATTTCTTCTCTGAGGCTTTGATTCTACAAAATATTCTGCATTGTAATGTGAATTCATGTTTAAAACTGAACCATGGATTTTGCAGGAGGACTGGGGCTGAATCTCTCCATCAGACACTGCGGCTCCTTCACGTCTGAGGACTATTTCTGCCCAAATTGGGCAGCCTTTGCTCCCCATACTGTTGGCAGAGCAGGTCTCTGCTCTCCCTCACCTCTGCCTTCCCTTGCTGCCTGTTTATCTCCTAAACGGTTTAAATCCTTATGTCTGTCCACATGGCCCTCCTGATCCCCCTCGGGCATCTGTCAGCAAACCAATCCAAAATTCCCTTCGTGCCGGTTGCGTTGGCCAGGTTTCCATACCCTGCGTCAGGGTGAGCAAGTTTTAATGGAGAAAATGTCATCTCCGAGCAGTTGCCATCCTCTGGGGTTCTCCTATCCCATCCTTGAGACACCCACCTCCCCAGGCAGGCTCGTGCTGTCCCCAGAGCAGCTGTCCCCTAAGCATCCCGTGGGTCTCACTTCTTTGCTGGGTTCAGCCAAGCTTCTCTGCCCTTGTCGGGGTCAAATTCTGTCAGCTTTGGGATTTCAATCATTCTCTCCAGTGCCAACTCTTTTCAAAGGAAACAAATACAGATGCTTTGTACAAAGGAGAGAATGAAGGAAAACACCCGGCTTTTGATTTTATTGATATATATCAATGTAAACAACTTCAAGGAGTCCTGCTTACAGAACATGTTATTTGTATGGTCTTTTTCATATATAATTTCAGACTTTGTGAACATTCTTAATCTGTTTTTATCTTCAGGAGTAGAAAACCAAAAATATAACGCTAGGTGACCTATAAAATTTTCTACAGATGGGACAACCTTGCTAATGGGCCTCACAGACTCAGATAACTGACTCAGATTTCTTAAATTAGACAAAGCCTGGTGTTAACGACAATCCTCATTGCCCGATCCAAAAACCAAAGTATGTTTTGCCCTTGATATGTAATCCATAATAAATTTTTAAACAATCCACGCGATTTCCAGCGTTCAGAAAAACCTCTCAAATGAGTTTCTTCTCTAGGCGCCTCCTCAACGTGGAACAAGATCTTCTGTAAATGATTAGCACCAGCCCTCCTCTCCTTGCGCCTATCTTCTGGCAAGTCACAAGTGCCACCTCCCCCAGTGACGGAGCCAAGCCGACCAGAAGGAAATAGGGCTGTTGTAGTTTACAATATCTCTTAGCACAGTGACAGCAAAACCTCCATTTGCACCCTCCAGTGAAAAACGCAGCCATCCTCTGCACACCGCTGTGAGCGACGTCCCCGCAGAGCCACAGAAAATAACAGAAACTCAGCAAAGAGGAGTTGCTGCAATGCAGCTTCTGGATACAGCCAGCTATGACTCCTTCAGGAGGGCATGAGAGCAAAATTTTGTTGGCCCAGTCCACCTCCAGGCCACATCTGTCTATACTTAATATTTGAACTCTACAAAAATCTGTTTTTTAGGACATGTATATGATAACTTGGATGGCATTAAAGCAATTTTACATTTTACAGCATCTGCTACCTGATGTGCCAAAACAACTGGCAATTTCTGTATCTTATTTCAAGAGAATTTGGCATTTTTCTGCACTGGTTTCTTCAAGTATACGTGGTGGATTCACTTACCACTGAAGCGTGGCAACCTCTAGCGCAGAGCATGTTAACTCCTTCGCAGCACGGGACAACGCACGACCGCTTTGCACTGGAAGTGGAAAATACTGTAACCAATTAAAATTGCATGGAAAATGAATGCAGGCAAAATTTAATTATCCAAACTGGAATTTGTCTAGGACATAAAGGCTAACACCCATATGGTTTTCAAAAAAGGCACAGTCTCTATAATGGCCATATTTAATATTTTATATATGACCTAAGGTTAAATATGAAAGATCTGCTATAGATCAATTATAACCCACTGACGTACCCTTGAAAATGAAGAAAACAAGTAGTTTTCTAGTACTGCTGAAGAATGTTACAAAACATCAAAGACCTTGCCCCTTTCCTGATAATATCAGGCACGGATGGAGAAAGCTCTCCTGATCATCACGTAATGAAACAGTAATGAGCATGGCGGTCATTTCCCTGCTATCTCATTACAATACATGGCATCGTGGTGGCTTCGCCAATAATGTGCACTGGAGAGAAAGGAAAAAATGGCTGACATCTACCCAATGTCATTTTCAGTAGAAAAATAATAACCATGCAAGACTATTTTATGTCTTTTGGCGGATAATAGTCTCCCCAAAACTGCATTCTTGATTTAAATGTTGTGGATCTAGTTGTTAGCTGAGCCATGTCACTGAGTGCTGTTTAATTGTTAAAATCACAACAAATTACCCCAAAAGGAGATGGCCCAATGGATCTTTATTCACAGAGTGTCATGGCAGAAATCCTTTTTCTCCAAGAAATGAGGATGAAGCAGGTTTCGTTACTTCTGCCCCATTCACCTTGAACCGAGCATTCTTTTCCAGAGGTCCCCTGAATTCCGTGTAGGAGAAATCCTGGCACTGGCAGAGGAGTTCACATGAAAGAGTTAACACGCTTGCAGTCACTAGATGCAAACACGAATCTTAGTGAGTCCTGCTGTAATGCGGCTCCCCTGATTGCCTCAAAAAGACAAATTTCTGTTACAACACGGAAACATTATAAACTAAATTCACCAGAGTCCCGTTGTGCCTTAGCTAGAGAATATGATTCCTGTATTAAGTGCTTTTAATTTCAGTGCTTGGGAACTGGTTTAAAACTGTCTGCTAATTTGCAGCACTGTAGCAGTCGCGGTCTTGCTGCTGGAAGCAGAGGCAGAAGTTCTTTAATGTGCCTCTTCTGGTGCCACTTTGCTCAGAGATGAGCCTAGGCAGCTCTCCACCTGTCCTGGCAAATAAATCAGCTGTGTGAAGCCCTGGCAGGTGAATTTGTCTGGCCTTGATATACTCCTGATACAAGCGAATGCTATTTCTGCTCAATATTTTTGTTAGGAATTAGCTTCTCTTCTGCTTTCCATCACCTGCCCTGAACCCCACAGAGCTCAACCCGTCCTCAGGACACCTGCCTCCAGCAAGTGAGGTCCTCCCCGGACGGGTGATGCTTGACCTTGTTTAAATTCCAGCTCTCCCACCCCGAGAGCCTGCCTCTCCCCATCTCCAAGGCTGACCGCCAACCCTCTTAGCTGCACCAACGTGACCTAGAGATGCTGACCTGCAGGCCCCCGAAACTTCAAAACCAGGCACTGACTGAGACCGCTCTTGCGTAGTGTCTTGGACAGCTCTGCCTACTGTCCCGAAGGACCATGTGCGCCTGCTCAGCACCATCCCTGCAAGCACGAACCACCCGCCTCTCCGATCACCTAACTCATATAAATAGCAGCTGCTTGTCCTAGGTACTGACCACAATGAAATACTTGAAAAACATGCAAGTGACCAAGTACTGAAACACTTCCTGTGGGGAACATCAAAGACATTTCAAAAGGATGTGGTCCCCTGTTCCTCTGCCTACCATCAACTAAAAAAAAATTCACAACATTGTTGAAGGTTATGTGATGTAGTCTGGCTCAAGGTGGTAAGTACTGAAGGCTTGGGGAAGGAAAAAACCCTTAAGTTCAGTACTCAGTAGTAGATATTTCACCAGAATTTATTATGGCAGGTGGAAGTAGGGTAGATGACAATGACCTGTGCACCATAAACTTGGAGGTGTACTTTTTTTCCTGTGCAAGTGAATTATTTTCAGGTAGTTTAACATATCCCTGATTGTAATTACCAGGCAGACTAAAATCACCCTGAACATTTGACCTGATTAGCTCCATTTCTTTGTTTAAGAACAGATTTACTTGAGGCTGGTGCAATATGTGAAAGGAACTTGGCTCCACTGCTGGGAACAAAAATTGAATATTAATTAATTATATATATATTTTTTAAATTACTGTTGTGTCAGAATCTTAAAGTAGGGCATTTTTCTGTGTCAGGAAATGCTTTATAAAAATGCATCTTTAAAATTTAAGAAATAAAAAGGGAGAAAGAAAGAAAAAGAAATCATTCTTCTTCAAATTGAAACCAGCATAAAATATTACCCCAAAAGACCGGGGCTGATTTCTTTATAAATGAGCAGAACGTTAGAACCATGGCAAAGGCAAATTGGCCTACAAGAAAACTGACAGCTTTATAGCCCCTGCCTCTGATTGAAATGTTGGGAAATCTCCTGGCAATTCTCCCAGACATCCAGGTAGAACAGTGAGTTCACTGATTATGTTAACTAAAACAATCTGGCTTTGCACAAACGCACCTCAGCCCCAGCCAAGTGTGAAGGCTTATCAACGTGCCAGACCAAGAAAAAGACCTATTTACCTGCGGAGAGCAGCTCGGTGACGGCGCTGTGCAAAACAACCCGGGAACGTCAGCATGCGGGGATTTTTATTTTATTTTAATTTTTCGACGTATAGCCTAGATGAAGGCAACGAGCCCTCAGTGGGACTGCGTGGGTGTTAAACGAGAGCACAACCCCAACCGATGTGTGTAAATGCCGGTAGCAAGCATTAATAAGCAGAAAGACTATCCTAAGGAGCACGGTGTTAAAACGCAGATGGGCAGGGAGGAAAAAGCTTGCTTTTGGGTGAAAGAGAGGGTGTTGGACTCTGCCTAGCCCTCATTCATTATCCTCCTGGCCAGCCGCGGCACGGGTGTCCTGCTCTCGGAGCTGCGAGCCGGCACGGGAAGAAGGGAATTGTTTATGTTTTCCAGGGGAAAAAAATGAAAGCCGTAATAAACCTAAACAATAAAGATTACAAAAAGAAACAACGCTGTTAAGTGGCAATCTTTTGAGGTGAATGCATAGCTGAATGTTATTTTAAACAGCACATAACCCAGGGAATTATGATGTTGTTTACACAGGCCTGTCTCTTGGAATCTGTATATGTTTGGAGTTCGGTTTGTTATATGTCGTGGTTAAGCTCTCCAATATGTCTGTCTTCTGAAAAAGAATCCTACGCTACGCTGAACGTTAGCCCAGCAAGTTAAGAATATGGAGGAAGTACCTTAAGTAATGTCCCTCTCCCCAGAGATGCCCTTGGTAGCAGTCACTAATGCAATCAGATATCTAGGGTTATTTCGATTGCCTGCCAAAACATCACTCATGTCTATTAAAGCATCCTGAAAAACACCATTACATCAATTCCAGCAATGGCATAATTATTCTTCTTTCTGGAATGTCTTCTGAAGTGAGTCACCCTGCCGGCGTGGGATTTCACTGGAAAGCGGCTGCAGGAATGTCCCAGCGGCCGTGGGGTGGGGTGGGGGCAGCCAGAGGCACCACGTGGTGACGTCCCCTTGCCAGCCACCAGCCGCCGAGCCACAGCCCCCTTCCCAACCATGTGGAGCCCCAATGTGCGTTTCTTCCCCCGCTGAATTGGTGAGAAACTCGTCTGCACAACGTTGAATCGAAGCAAAGCACTGACGACCGCAACTTTGCTGAGTAACTCGGGTTTCTCCTTAAAAAATGTGAGCAACAAGCTTCTAGGAAGTACAAGGCACAGTTGCAATAGCTTATCTATTAATGAGCTCGTCTGTGCACCGCAAGTCATTTGGACTGCAGCTATCTAAGGACTTTCACATGGTCAATCCAAACTGCACCTCCGTACTCCGCTGCAACGTGACTGCCACCGGGACGGCAGCGTGTGCGTTACTAGGAACAGAAGGATTATTACAGTCCTATATTTTGAGAGTTGACAAAAAATATAGAGAAAATCTGTATGAGAAATTCTGGTTTTGATTAGGCTAGTGTAAACCCCAATTTCTTTGATGTCAATGGATCATCTAGCTCAACACTCACACAACAGAGGAGAATTTGGCCCTCTGCCTTCTCCTTTAATCTTTCAAACAGAAAAGTTTAACTTGATGAAATTCTGCTTCCTTGCAGGAATAAAACTGGCTAGAATAATACAGTATTAAATTTGCATTTTAAAAGAATAAAGAGCATTTGACGTTATCACTAAATAACCATGTAGATCAAAAGTCATCCCTAACAGAACTACATGTAGTTGATTTTTACCAGGACTGGACACATGCCATTGCTTAAAAAGAGAGAGGAAGAGAGAGAGTGTTTTGCTTCATGAACACCCAAACTGTTCGTCTCCAGCCCCAGGAAGCCATGCTAACAGGCTTGTGATGAAGACCTGGCCTCGTTGAAATCCAGCTCCCAACAACTTCAAAATCTGTGTCTTTTAAGCTAAGTTCTTTTCGCTAAACATTTACTGAGCCCACACGGATGAAAAATAAGCCATTTACACAGCTATCAGATAGCTCCTAATATCACAGTGAAAATAACAGTACAGGACAGGCTCTCAAAACAGATCCTTTCCTCATCTTAACACATGGGAAAAAATTACAATTGAAATGTTGAATAGTCACTTGCACCACCCTCCTAGACATGAGGACAAATGTGACATCGATCTTCATTTGTTGTGGGGATGCCTGTTTGATGCTGTTTATTAGGAAAAAAAAAAAAGGTCTGAACTTTCACTCCTAGCTTCAAGGAAAAATTGTTATCAAATTGAGAAAACAATTTTGGAGGGATGAAAAGATGAAAAATGTGTTTTCTATGCAACACAAATATTAACAGAATATCTTCACTATCAAGCTAGTTTGCATGGGAGGACACTGGACCATTTCACAGAGAATAAGTAAACATGGTCCAGAGGCGCTCCCTGCTCCAGCAAGCAGAGAAAACGCTATTAGGTTATATTTTGGGTGTCTTAGCTCGTGGAAAGTGACATCATCCAGAAACTGTATGCTGCCCTGAAAGTGGTATCTCAGAGAGCCACAAAGAGCCATGTTAGGGGATTTGGAGGAGGAAGTCGGCAAGGGTGGTAATGGGAACAATACATCTTCTGCTGGAAGCCTCAAATAACTCCTTTTGCATCTTCCCCTATTCGTTCCATCAATTCTGTCTTCCCAAAAAGTACTCTGCCAGGGTCAAATATGTGAGGTTAAGCCCTTACCCCATCCCATCCACAGGGAATGAACTGTCCCAAAGAGCTGGATGAACAACACCTTGTCCCAAAAAAAGTCCACTCATCTCCCTACAAGAGGAAAGAAAGGTCATGAACAGGCCATCAGCAGGTCCAGACATGGCCTGTTCATTGCAATAAAGCCATGAGACCTATGGATATGATTAGACCCACTTTATCAATGAAAGAATGGAGGCAGGAAAGCATGAAAAAAAATCATACTTTACAGCAGGATATTCTCATGCATTTAGTATTTGTCACAATTTAATCTATTTTATGTTTTCTTGATTGTTTATTGTAAAAATCAGATAGATATTTTGAACAAAGCCAGGAGATGAGTCAATACCCAGCAGCAACAAATATTTAGAGGCAACAGATTTGTAATAATTAGATGGAGACAAGAGATGATGAATTGGTAAATCTGAAAGTCTTTACAAACTCTGAAAATCTCAGATGATCGCTTAATCCATCAACTATCTTCTTAAGAAATACATTCACGGAATCTCCTGCCAAAAAAAATCCTTACTGTAATCCTACCTTTATCTCACCCACAAATATACATTTTCTATATAAAGACATGATCCCTCTTAAAAGGTCAGTATTTATAGTTGGCTACCAAACACACCAGCATGCCTACTAACCACTCAAGCTCTTTACCACACCTATTTTATAACCTACAGACACTTCTACAGCAAACATGGGAAAATACCTCATTTCTGCGTGGCAGACGTGTTTTTTCACGTACCAACTTCCACTTCTGTTTCTCACAGGTTACACACAGTTTAGATCCCCTTTTAGCTGAACATATAGTGAACTTATTAAAGATGAAGTGAACAGGCGTTTCCTCATAGTACTACCTCACACATGGGACAGCTTAATGGTTTTGCAATTAATATATGCGTAAGTACTACCTGCATTTTCAGTGGTTAAAAGGCAAGCTGGCTACCTGATCACACATAATTAAACAATACCAAAGCTCTTGTGTTCGGTGCAAGCATGAGACATACCTGTTCCAAGGCAGCATACAGTACGAACCTAGACATATTTTCAGCCAAACACACGGCTAAGTTCGATGTGAAATGATGTTTTTTTTCCCAACCTATGGAAAGCACCTGGTGTCGCCTCTCCTGGGGATGAGCAGTGACTTTAAAATGATGCTGCACCAAATCGCACTAAGAGAAACAAAAAACTTGGCTGAGGAGCTATCTGAAAATTATACACCCCCGCCCCCCCAAAAAACAGATATCTTATCTGAACACATTACAAAGAACTGCTGCACGATGGACATGGGGCCCAGAAAAGGAAATCTGAGGAACTATTGCTTTATGGAAATCAAGATTAGAAATCCTTACATTAGAGGAATGAATATGGCTTAAACAATGCTGAGGAGGGTTGGGGAGCGGGAGTAGCAGTTTTTGAGCAGAGCCTTCATATACACTCTAACGCTGCAGTTAAATGGAAACGCTTAAGCCTGTAAAACTAGAAGGAGATGAGGGAAAGGGGGAACCCGTGTATATGAAACTAGAAGATACAGAACCATTTTATACAGTTCAGTAGGCAGGCTAACATGAACTTAATAGTGACAATTGTTTTAAATTGATTCAAATAACAAATACACATTTCAGAGATTATGAAGTTTTGCACTGCATTTTTCTTTTTATCTTTCAAAGAAAACAATGCTAATAGTTTCCTTTTTCCTACGCTCAATGACTATTTACCACTTTCTTGATGTGGACTTTCAAAATACAAAGAAGGTTTGGCAAGTTTTCAAAGTCTTTCTTCAAAGTCAGCTCTTAAGTACTTTTTATAAAAACATGAAGAATACTTCTTACTACGGAGAATTGATAATGTACTGCTTTCGTTATTTGTATATGAAATGCTGTCAGATAAATGCACATGGATTCATTTGTTTGGACCTTCTCTGTTAACCTTCTGTATGAAATTGATTTCCATTGATCACAAGAGTCAGTAACATAACAATTGCTTTCAATCAAAAGGAACTCCAGATATTACAGGCCCAAGTTTCAAAGAAAAAAGTTACTGTACTTGCAAGTTTAGAGTCAAACTTGGCAGTTCTTCCAAACAGAGTGGTCAGAAGAAGAAAAATAAAAACAAACATCCTTCCAAGGTTTTTTTTTCAATTGCCATACAAAATAATGGTACAAGTATGTCACAACCCTTTCAGAAAGTTACTTATGAAACCATAAGTGAAGTGTCTTGAATACTTTATTGCTAGATAGTTAACATTTGTATCGCACTTTGAGAATCCAAGGAACTTTCAAAAGTTGTCAGCTCTTTTCTGTGGTGCAGAGCTAAACTTAAAAACGGATGTGAATCAAAGCAGCATACTCCACATAGCAAACCTGAGCGGTCGGCTCATTTGTAGCCGATCACGTAGATCTGTTTACTTCAGTTGCAAACTGTGGGCCAAATTCAGAGGTGATTTGTAAGGTGGTGCAAATTACATCGTGTAAGTAGGTGCAAGTAGATGTGAGTGAGTGTGAGAGGCTGTGCTGGTGGTGCTTGCATGCCGAGGGGCCTGCAAGAGGCACCCGTAGAGCTGGGAGGGAGAGGAACAGCTCGGGGCTATGGACACACCGTCTTCCAGACGTTGGCTGAAACAGTAGCACCACGCTCAACTCCCGTTGCTCACCTCACTGCAGGGGTGCACCTGAACATCTCCTGGCCCTGCTCAGGAATGCCCAGCCGGGTTAGTTCAAACGCTATCACTCGACAGGGTAAAGTGGCCCAGGTTGCTTCGGGGATAACAAGCATGTGCACAACCTCTTCCCTCTGCAGAGCCCTGCGGGCAGCGGTGACCAGCAAGACCACTTTCAGCCGGCACAGAGGTTTTCAGAGGAGCATGTCCATGCCTTTACCCTCGTTTGGGGTCTTTCCTCAATAATTGCAAGAAATTACACTGTGGCCTTCATTTCTCTCTGTATTCCTAATGCCCCTGCTCTCTCAATTTCCTGTCTCCAGTGCTGACACCTCTTTGTTCATCTCCCATCTTTTCTCTGTCTTGTCTATTTAGACTGTAAATTGTTTGATAAAGGGACCATGACTTAATAGGTGTTTGCACTACATCTGGCACCATTTGGTCGTAATCTCAGCTGGGACATGAAGTCCCTACTATTAAGCGAATAATTAATAATGATTAGGTCTTAAAGCAGCAATGCTGCCAGCATGTGAAACTCCACTAACCTTACCCACCGCTCCTATCACTCTTCTCTTTCTTCTAATGCCTGTTAGCTTCAGCAGGGATTACTTCAGAGCCACGTCTACTGAGGGGCAGACAGCAGTGCTGTTTGGTAGCCCGCTGGATGCTTTTTGAAAAAGGAAAGTTAAAGTGGAAATTAGGCTAAGTGTGAGTGCAAGGTCTTACAAAAACTTCGAACATATTCATGTGACAGAACGATGTTATGCATAACATAAACAGCTGTATGTAAGGGAGATCGCTGCTCTGTTTCAGGAAGTAATAGCTAAAGAAGCATTTATTTATTTCTGACAATTAATGGACATAAAAGCCTATGTATTATCTAAAGAGGAGAAGATTAAAGGAGGGAAGTAGCTTACACTATTGGATTGGCTGCACCAAAACAAATAACCTCACAACTTCATTTTTGTACAGAGCCTTCCATAAAGTCTGGATAATAAAATGCTTTACAGCGAGCGAAGAGGGAGGGAGGAAGCAGAAAGCAGAACAGATATGTTCTGAGCCGAGATTGGAGACGAAGCAGCGAAGCTGTGCCAAGCAGCAGGAGCTGCAGAGGAGAAGCTCTCACCCCAGCAGCAGCGGCAGCCCGGGACAAGCTGGGCTGGGGTTAGGCTGAGGAGCCCAAAAAATAAGGGGGAGGGGGGGAAATAAAAAGACAAGGAGCCAAATTCTTCTCCTGATTCCACCAACGCAACCCCACTGACATCAATGGGTGTAACTGAGAACAGAGCCAACTCAGCGCAGCCCAGCGGACACGCAGGGACACTCTGAAAACAAACAGGACGGTCCTGGGGGGTGTCCGAGGGTGGGCAGGAGCCTGGGACAGGCTCTGTGCCAAGGAGACCCCATCCCAGACCACTCAGCAGCAGCTCCACAGACCGAAAGGTCTTGGCCGGGTGTCCCCAGCATCTCCCCAGAGCCAGGTCTGATGGCTTGGGGCAGGAGGTGCAGAGGTTAAGGCTCCCCTTCCCCACAGGGCACTGTCTCCCACCTGGGATGCAGAGGGTGGATGCTGGACAGATGGCTGATCCCTAAAACGCCATCCGTGGGGAAAAGACAAACCCTAGGGAGACCCCTGCAAGAGATGTTTATGTGCCAAACTACAGGACCCCCACGATTAATTCTGGATCCTGAACACCCACTCCAGCTGCTGTAACATGTAAAAGACCAGATTCCATAAAAAAGCTGACTTCCAGCTCCCCCAGCACAGAGATCCCTGCAAGACTTAAAATACAACTCAATTTCTCCAGGCTTGCGCAGTCTTGTGCTGAGTTCGGTGGCGTGCAAAGCAGACACGTTTTTATAGAATCTCACCCTAGATTACTTTCAAACATAGTTTTTTTCACAACATATTTGTTTGGAAGATTTTGCTGTCTCTTCCTCTTTTTCTATTTGCAGACAGCTTTGCTTAGTGGGAAATAGATAAATAAATGCAGATCTTTTTACAGTTACTCAACATTTAAAAATTGATCTACTAAAAAAAAATATAGGGAGTGTGTGGGACATGCACACATCCTCCTTAGTTCTCTAATCCTTGTTAGAAAAAATGTCCAACTAGTCATTTTGAAAAGTTGCTCCGCGTACACGGACAGCTGTTCCTCATACATACTGCAAATGTTTCTTTTAAATTCCTAAGGACGCAAGAGTTTGATACAAAGCCAGTACCTCTAGAAATGGAGAAAACTAAACACACCCCATACTGATGCTTTTACTGTCCCAACAAACTTTCTCCCACAACTAAAATGTTAAAACTTTTACCCCACATCCCACATTGTGAGATTAGTCCAATAACTAATGCTCTGTCCAAGTAAAATACATTTTGTCATTGCTTGAAAATGTTACCTTTCACAGAAGTATAGTATTTCTGACCAGCAGGGAACATATGTCAACATTATCTATTATTACACAATGTCAGGACCAGAAAGGGAAGGTGGGTGGTGGATGTTAATAACAACTTAAGCGATTTTCTAAAAGAGGCATTTGAGAAGTACAAAGCCAGAAGTTTTAAATGTTTTGTCTGATTGTAGCTGTGTCAGCAACCTGCCCCCACCACCAGTGCAAACCTAATTCTGCCTGTGACCCAGTGCCTAGTTCTCTTTTCAATTTGAGCCAACGCATTGCTAAACTGGAAAGTTTGAAAAATACCTTAGAAAACTTCTCCACCAAAAGGAAAGAGAAGAAGGAAAAGAAAAACTTACGATCAGCCCTGGTGAAAGTGTTAAGGCTGTGATCCTAAGACAGAGATTTTTCACTTCAAGTTTTTTTTAGCACTATGTTAAACTGATTTTTGTGCACCAACACCCATAATTATATTTGTTTGTAGAGTGTATTCAAATTAAATTTATGTTTTTTTTACTTGACAGTGGAAAGACACAGCCCCATGTGGTAGGCTATTGCAGAAAGCATCCCACTGCTCAATAGCCAGCTGAGGAACTGGAAAATCGGGGCTCGTTCCATGTCCTGACACAGATTCCTTGGGAGTCCCCAGCTGTGCGACTTTGCCCCCTGCACCCCAGTACCTGGTGCACAGCTCGTGCTGCTCCTACCTCTCCCAGGTGTTTCAGGTTGCCTGTGTCGAAGCCCTAAAACTGCAGCAGAAGGGCCTTTGAAATAGCAAAGATAAGCAGATAGCAATCTGCCAGGTTTGCTTACCACCCGCCTGCAAGATTTAACTCTGATAAGCAAACCCAAATTGCTGAAGCAGCATGCCTGGGTCCCAGGAATCACCTGGAAGCGTCTTTAGGATGGGGAACACCGGCCCTTTTGGGTGCACTGTGGGATGTTCCTTGAACAACCCAGTGTGGGGGCTATTTTGGTAATTACTGGACAAACATTTTTGGCGTGAAGCTTCGCATAAAACCCCAGCATAGGAAAGTTTGGGAGACTCCCACTTCCCACCAGAAAGCCTGCAAACAGAAATTAAACAGGCAAATGCTGGCTCTAAATAAATCAAAGGGAGATGAACGGCAGTGCCGTTATTCAGCCGTGCTTCCAGCAATAATTCTGTTACTGGCAATGCTGAAATAAGTGTCTTCAGCATCTCTCTCCCATGGTCTGGTGCTAAATCAGAGGAGAATAAAGCTAGAGGAGGGAAGGTCTCTAGTTACAGAGACCGGTGAGCAGTCTCCCGTGCACTCCAGGGACGGCTCCTGCAGCCGGATGGCACTGTGAAGGGTGAGCACAAGGTCCCCAAGGGCTGGGGACAGGAAAATGGCATTAAACTTAACTGACACGCAGAAGGCATGTTTGGTGCATGTACTTTTTAATCAGCATGTAGCTGGTGTATGAACTTGTTGGTCCCAATCTGTCACCTCTCCATGAAGAGCAGCTAACCCCTGGGTATCATTCTGGTGTTTGGATAGGGTTGCCATTAAGCCCCAGTTTCTGCATAGCCATGTAAAATAAACTAGGGGCCTCACATTCAATTTTACTATGTGGATTTGGGTACTTCCTAAGAAATATTACTTTCCCCACCACAAAAACAGTAGTGTCAAAGTTGCTGGGCCCCAAATATTTCCTCACCTTTTTTTTTTTTTTTTTTTTTGGCTTCATATCTGTTTACAAAACCTATGTAATTTCTTTGCAGCTTGTTCTTTCCCCAAAAGCAAATCCTTTAGGGTATTTATTCCCCTCCATATACAAATTATTCTGTTCCCCAGTAATTATCTGTTTTGCATACAGTTACACAGCTGAATCAGAAGCAGCAAGATATGAATAAATATATAAATAATGGACACACTGAGGTGTAGTTTCTCATGTTTAACATAACACAGGGGAATACATTTTTATAGCAAGCCAGTAAATGTTGTAAACTGATGTTTTCAATTCCAGTGACTTAGAATTAACTTCTAACTGTGAGATCTAAACTAGCTGCAGTCTTTTATAATCTCATGCTTTAAAGCTATAATGGCTTTTTTCATCTGCTGTTAAAGAAGAAATTATATTTTACTAGGAGATGGTAAAGGTAAACCACAGAAAAAGTATACTTCAAACTGCTTAAATATGATTATTTTTGTTCCGTGTGATTTCACTCAATGATATAAAGGAAAGAGCCCAGCTAGCTCATTGGAATGGGAATGTGCCGGCGAGTACAGAAAAGTACATGTTGTTTGCCAGTGCTTAAGGAGCTTACATAAAAAAAGGAGAAATATATCAAAAACTGTAGGGAAAAAAAAAAAAAGAAAAAAAAACACCATTTTTTTTCCACAAGAAGCAGTTCAAACATCTAGCAAAGGCAACACTTTGTGCTGTGCACTTTTTATACATTTCACACACACAAAAATAATCTTCTTTGGAAGCACATCCTCTTCCAAGCCATGCCAAAGGGCTGCAACCCCCCCAAAAGACATTGCTTGGTCAAGCACAGCCCAGCATCTACCTTGTGAGGGTTTAGACTGGTCCAAAGCTGTTCCCCAGATTTCTTCAACATGTGTTATTTTAATATTACTGACCCACAGCTCTCCGGGGTCTACAACCCCGTTTTGACCCCACAATCCCACCCAGGTTTCCTGTCAGGCTGGAAGCACCCCAAAGCCTTAGGGCCAGCACCACTTTCACCACTCCGACAGGCAGAAGTAAATCCCTGGAGCTGGGCTTTGAAATGCAAACACGACGTGTGCTGGAGCTCGCAGGCCTGATGCCACATCTTCAGGAACGAGGTTAAAGCTGTGAACTCAGATCTGAACCTGGACCTTGCGTTTAGATCCAAGGGTTTGGGTTGGGCCCCATCTCTAGTAAAAAAGGATAAAAAGAGATGAAAAGATAATTGCAGAAACTTAAAAGCCAATGCTGCATTCTTCTAAAATTACAAATTAAGCTATAAGCAATTCCAAACTATGCTGTTTTTATTAAAAATGACTTAATAATCTAATCTTCCTTTCTTTTCTTTTCTTTTGGAATTTATCATATATCCTAGTAATCGCACATAGAAATTACACAACACTACACTGGATACTCCTGACAATATAAACACAATTGTTTATCCAGAAGCATTATAGGTTCATGCAAAAATATGGCATTTAAAGCTTGTGGTCAGATCAAGAAACCACAAGTATAATTGTTTGTTTATCCAGCCAAGCATTACTCTGTCGTGTAAGTTTATGGGGGCTTGGTCTTTATTTATTTATTTCTCAATCATTTTAAAATTAAAGTTATGGAGTGAAAATAAATGATTAAAGGCAAACAGCTCATGCCTGCGCACATGGAGGAACATTTTTAGTATGAAAATCGTGCCTTTGCCATAGCTTGTGCAGCTCCGTTTCGTGCTTCCATAGGAGCTGGGTGATAACGGGGCCCTTTGGTGGAATTTCTACATATTTTCTCCTCAGTTTGGGGCAGCTGGTTTCTTTCCTCTTGGAGGAGAGAGCTGAAGTATATTTATCACTCCAGCAGTGACTCAAAACAAACAGGAAGTCTTCATCAGCAGACTCCTGGGCAAGGCAGATACTAAGGTACTGGCAGAAAGGAAACAGAGGCTTTCGGCCGTGGGAGTCAGACACACAGCGTACACTGCAGCTACAGCAGATAACCAGATTAGAGATCCACCAAATTATTTTTAAAGTCAAAAAAAACTATGTATAAAAATAAAGGGCATCCCGCGCTGGTGGCAGGGTGAGGAGAGCCACGGGAGGCTGCGCTTTGATGCCGCTCCTCGCGCCCCAGCAAGGCCTGCTTCTCAAGCAGGGGCTGCCAGCAGGGCTGGCCCTCTGGCCATGACCTGGGGGGGGAAAGAAAGGAAAAATAACAAGGCTTGCCTAATGGTTTTAACTACTGAGATGGTTATTAATATTCACTGCTAGTTTTTAGAAAGGTGTCTGAAAACAGGCTAATAAATGGCCTGGCAGCGGATGACTCCTCCTGCATTGATTAGAGACATTCTGACACAGGAGCTGCTCTGCCGCTGTTGTTTCTTTAAACTTTCTTTCCCCACAAATGTTATTAAACATTAAAATACTTCAGTCCACAGTAACAACGACAGAAAATGAAGCACAAGACGCAGGCTGATAGCCACTACAGGCCTCATTCGTGCAGGCCTGCCAGAGACATCTCAATAGCAGCAGCTTTCCTCACGCTGGGCAATGGTGCTGAGAGCTCTGCCATGGTGCTGAAGGACACGTTGGCTCTGACACACGAGCACCGTGGTTCGGGTCACACTCACGGGCTCGGCCGATCCTTGCTGAAAATGGGGAGTGTTGGGAAGAGTCATTATCTGCTTCCCCTGCTCTTGTGCTGCTCCCCAGGCATCTGCTGTTTATTGCGGCCCGAGACAGGGCACGGTGATACCTTCGCTCTGACCCGCTGCGGGCTTATCTCTGGGGCCGGCAGGAAACGGCAGGGCGGGCAAAGCCACGGTGTTTGCTGGTTAGAAGGAGACTTCTGCACCTTTAAATGGGCGACGGCCTTCTGTGGCTCTTGCCCAGCCCCACAAAGCTGTAGTGCTGGGAGCCTACCACACCAGACAGCCTGCCCTGTGGAGAGAGATGCCCTGCAGGGACATGGAAGGGCAAGTCCCACAGTTTTGTATGTCCAGGCTGGACTTGGTTTGAGCTGTCACTACCAGCACCCCGAAGCAGCAGACGTCACGCCCTTATCGCGTAGCTGCACCCTGTGACACCTAACCTCAACGTCTCACCACAGAAATCCAGCCTGCTATTATTAAGGATGGCTGGCTTGGCTGCGAACCGAAGGTGCATAGGGCTGATACAGGGAGCACCAGATACTCACATCCTCACGAACAGTTAGAGGGGCAGTGCAAACACTGACCGGCCATGACAGACATGACAGCTTGACATCACCATGTCACCATGGCCTGAGACATCCCAGACAGAAGAGGCATTAGCGGTGAAAGGAACATTTTAAAATACTAAGTGCTTCATACTGACTCCTGTGCAATCTCCATGGGACTGCCCTACAGAAAGCTGGCTAAGGTCTATGTCAGAGATGACTACCAAAACTGCTGGGTCAGGACTCTTTTTTTTTTTTTTTTTTTGAAACATCTGGCAAAATGCATCACCACCCTATTGACTCACAGATGTGTCAAAGCGTAAAGTCAAGCTAGGTGGGTAATTCTGGTAATTCTGGAGAATTTCTCTAGGGATCAGACTGTCTGCATCCTCCTAAGGAACAGTCTGGTCTAGCCGGCATCTTGGCCAGTGCCAAGGAAGAGAAACCTGTTGAAGGTCTGCTGGTGTGCAGTGCCCATCCCTTTTGCTGGGGGACATGACACAGCAGAAGACTTCCTCCCTCCTCCCAGAAGGGTCAGTTGGAAAGTGAGTCAGAGCTAGGCCCTCACCTATAACTGTAGCCCAGTTGCACAGAAGGCAATATGCTTTCATGTTTGTGTCAAAAACTTGAAGCCTTGGCCTGGAAATGGCAACTTTGCTTACCAGATGAGTCCTTTAACTACTCACCCGCTCAAAAGCAACTTCAGTGACACACTCCATTTTATATTTTGCCAGCTGAAGATCTGAAAGTGTGAGAGAATTAGAAGAAGCACAGCACTGGAGAGTTGATTTGCAGCCACAGGGAGCAAGTGGTGTAGCTGAGAACTGAGTAGAGATCTATAAGTCATGCTCAGTGCTACATCTACCTCCTCAGACCTCAGAAATGTTTGAACAAATTAGCCAGCTCATGGTAAATACTCACTGCTGTGCCTAAAGGTTAGCTTTGAAAGTATGCTAGAGCAGTCTTTGGGCTGCTCTGGCTAGCTTGTACTAATCTTGAATTTACCATCTGCAAGCCAAGTAAAGCTAGAGTGAAACATATTTCCACCACATGTCTTTCCATCCCTTTCTTTGCCTCTGGCACAGGCTTTACAACCAGGGCTGTGGAGAGCAGTTAGTGTGCGATGCTGGGAGGATGCTGGGAGAATGCTGAGCCAGGGGTACGACCCTCTGCACGGCACCAGAGAAACCCAGCAAGGCAGAGACCCCACTCCTGAAGCAAAAGAAAGGAACTGTCGTCTCAGTATTTGATCTTCAACCAACTGCATTCAAAATGTTGGATAGCACAGGTCTTTTGAAGCTGCTCTCCAAGTGATAGAGGATTACTGGCTTCGGTGATGAAGTGCACAAGACAGGATTGGTTGACTGAAGGAATTTTTTTTTCCTTGGCATTGCTCTGTGCCATCTTTTTTGATTACATTATTTCTTCCTCTCAAATGTGTATTTTGCTTCTCCTAATCTTTGAACAACTTCGTGCTGCAACCCCAAGGTCTGCACATTAGCATTTTGCACCCTGTCCAGGATTCAGGCTGTGGGCATTTGCCCGTGTGCCATGCTGTACCACAACCAACCCAACATGCCATCCTTCCTACAGACCTGACAACTGGCCAGAACGAGGGCTATGGCTTGGGTGTCCCCAGAGCAACACAACATGCGCACGCTCTCCCGTGGGAGGTGGCACGCGAGCAAAGCACTTGAAATTACACATGTAGCTGATTTTTATCACAATTCATTTTACAAACCAAGAGCCACATTTTGCAAGCTGTTATTCACGAGTAATATATAAATCCTAATTCTTAAGGAGGGTCAGAAACCAAATTGGAAGCATTGAGGGGAACTTATGTGGAATCAAAGAGAAGAGGATGAAAGCAGAGAAAAATGTTGTGCATTCAACTGCTTAAGTCCTGCTCAACTCCGCGATGACAAACAAACAAACAAACCCGTGTCTCTTTTTCTCAGCTCAGTGATTACAGCAAACCCACAGTGCCAGCTTCAGACTGGCAAGGCAACTAGCACTGCTCACAAAAACAAATTCAACGGATGATTTTTTCTTTGTATCGATTGATTTAATTATAAGGGTCTTCCACATTCTCACCTATTTCCTTACCATCAGTCAAGGCATATTTCTGTTTTCCCTGCTGTTGTTTCAGACATATGAAAAAATGAGGAATGAGGGGAAAAATCATGAAGGTATACTGTACACACAGAAGAACTGTGAAATAAACTCTTTTCTTTTAAAGTCACTAGTTCAATGGCACATGTTAAAAAAAAGCAACTCAGGAAATCCACATTGCCACAGTAATTCTGATCTGTCTCAGAGCTTCCACCCAGGAAAGGTGTCTCTGATGTTACCTAGGAGTCATCCAAACAAAATATTTCAATAAGAGGCACTTGGCACCCCCTTTCTAATTCAACTTTTCAGCTGGCAGTAAGAAATAAAATTAAAATCAAAAATTTAAAAAAAAAAAAAAAAAAAAAGGATTTATTTATGATTTATTTATTAGGAAAGAGATGAACTCCCAGGACATGTTAGTGCCTGGACCCTAACCTGGCTGCACTACTATTCTGGGCTCATCAGCACATCAAGAATACTAATTTAGACTTAGGGCATTAGGGAAAACTCTCCTGTTTTAAACACGGAAAGCTGTCATTTAGTTATTTCTTGAACAAATACACTTCAAACAATGTGAAGGAAACGGCACTTCCCATTTATACGAGTTTACCAACAACAATCACGATGAAAAGGACAAAGACTATTCCAGGTTTATAATGGCTGTCGGTATAACACGCTGTCCCATGCAGCAGGGTGTGTAGATGTTGCAAGGTCTGAGAAACTTCTTAAAGTTCTCAGAAAACTTCAGCCAGGACCTCTGCCCATCAGCATTACAAATGCAGTAGGAGATCCTCTTATTCTGAAAAAGCAGTCATTAGGGTGGCTCTGCCTTTGAGATACTCTCATTAGGAATTAGTTGGACTTACAAAAGCAGGTTCTGAGCTCATTTGTACCAGAGCAACAAAGAAATATCACTCCTTAAAAGCAACAGGTTACTCTGTTTTGGGATGGGTTTTGAAAAGAGCAGAGCCTGGGCTAGAAAGTATAACAAGCAATTGCTGCTCTGTGTCCAACCTGTGCAAATCAGGAGTAAACGTAATGATGTTAGCAGGGTCAGGCTGGTGGAGCCCATCAGCAGAGGTTGGTAGGGGTAACAACGACCACAGGGAGATAAGATAAGGCTGTTAAGGTTGGGAAAGAAGTATTAGGATTACCAGAGCATTTAGAGCAAATTGAGACTGTTCTCCCACTCTCTTCTAGGAAAAAAACCCGATCCTTTGCACTTCACCCTGAGGGGGGAAAATAATCATTAGCGTTATGTTATAAAGATAGGTAAAATAATTGTCTTTTTAAGATGCAGACGCCTAAACCAAGTAAGCATTTGTGTGCACAGCTGTAATTTTTATCCATTGTGACATAACCTACCCTTACTATTATCCTCTCCCATTAGGTCATTTCTAAAATTTAGCTCTCTGTGAACTGGGACCCTGCTCTTCTGCTGGTTCGCACAGCTCCTATTTTTGCCACTATAAATACAAGAAACGACTTGGCTGCATGGCATGCTCTCCTTCAAAGCTGTAGGTTAAACAAAACTTTAACTGTTTCAGATAAAGACAGGCAGAAGGTGTTTTTAAAAACATCCCAAGCGAAGGAGTGCATTTCCTGCTTCCCGAATTCAACCTACGGCATCAGACATCTGTAACTCTGTTTACATTCCAGCCCTTCACAACTTAATACTGCTCGAAGCATCAATAATATAGGGCACATTTCTGACTGTTCTTTAGATATTTTTTTATCTCCATGGGACTTCCTGGTTTGGGATTTTGTAGTTTACAGTTTCTCACTAATAGTAACTAGCTGCAGCATTTGGCCTTAAGAGTTTACATATTATTTAAGTAGATATAGGCAGCCTATTTTAATTAGAGTAAAGAGCCTTGTAGAGCGCTCGTCTGTTTTTCCCCCTCCAACTATATCAGTTGGCTTAATAAAGATATTACCACTCCCTATAAACCCAGCTGTAATCAAGTCCTCAGATATGCTAGCATTTATTAATGTACTCTTGCAGCTTTAAAAAAATATATACTATCTTCAAGTAAATAGATGTCCATTGCTTTAACGAAAGCTGTCTGAGCTTTCTGTGGCATGCACACATTTTACTTGGTGTATGTGTGTGCGAATGCACTTTCCAACACACCTAAGCAAATTGCCTTCCTCAAACCAAGGATCATCTGCTCTTTATTTTTTTACTAGAGCATGCCATTTAACTGTACAGGGTCTGCTCTCAGCACAAGCTCTCCTTTCTTGGGGGATGTCCAACACAGGCTCTCCTCTCCCCCACCTACAGAGGGCTGCATTTTTACAGGCAAATTCATCATCCAGCATAATGCACCATGTCACATCTACATCTCTGGTGTCCCTCTGTCCTCTTCTCAGGTCTCTTCTTCAGATTTCTAATGTGCTCTTGCTGCATGCACTCTCTGACCACCATCTATATAACTTTCCACTACATGCCTCTAAAAATTGCATTACCCATTGCATTATCACAGTTTGGATTACCCAGACTGTTGCTGCTCTTGTTGTTTCTTTGAAATCTACATTCAAAGCCAAGGCGAGACACCAAGACTGCAGTTTGCTTATCGCACAGGGCTTCTTTCCTCTATAACATATCAAATTAGTACCTGAACATCACCTACCAAATCGACCGTGCATATTCACAACTCTTCTAACATTTGCGAATAGCATTACTACAAAGGAAAGCTGGAGACAGCTTGATTAAGCAACTTGCCCAAGGTCATACAGGAAGTTGTAGAAGAGCTGAAAACAAAAGCCAGATCTTAGCTCCTGTCCAACCCTCTCTGGAATGAAAAGGCCAAACTGCTCTGTGGAAATATTAGCCGAGTCATAGATCTCATTGTATAAGTTTCATAATGAATTCACGACTTAGCAAAGAAAATACGCAGCACTCCCAGCACTGCTTTCCAAGGAAAAACTGCAACGGCGCTGCGGCAGCTGGGAAGCGTTCCCTGGGCTGGGAGCAGCGCTGGCCATGGCTGGAGTCACTCGAGAGCTGGTATGAGATTGTTTGGGATGGCAAAAGGAGCATCCCGAGTGCAACAAAGGCAGTATTTGTGTCTGCCCTCCTCCCTGTCTGCGTGGCTCTCGGTGATAGCCACGGGAATAAACAATAGTCCTGGGCTGCAGACAGTTTGCTGCAGAGGCCCAATTAAGTTGTTGAAAGCCTAAACATGGGCACAGGAATCTGCTAATGTGGTTGGGCATGCACAATAAGGCCTCGATCTGGCTCTGCTCATGCGCACAGAGTACCACCTTGCCAGGAGAAGAGCCCCCCGTTACCACCAAGGCTTTTCCCACCGAGAAGTCCTGCTCGGCCTCAAGCCATGCACGTTGCCACTTGTGGTGGGGAGGACTTCTGGATTTGCATGGGCATGGAGTTGAGGTGAGTTGGGTGGTCTTGGGCTCACTGCCACGAGACAAGCACACACAGTGGCACATCAACTCCATCATTGCTATTAAATCCCATTGTTGGCCTCATATTGAGTGGGAGCAAGGACTGCGGGGGCTCTGAGGAGTGACCCTCCACCAGGGGTCTGCCCGCACCCTCCACAAGGATGCTGGGGATGACCTGAAGATGCCTGCAAGGTTATCTTCCATGGGAGCCACATAAAAGCATGCTCATGTGCATATCTACACGTATTCGCCTGTACACAAGCAAACAGTTACTAAAGAGAGATCCCCCTGCCCAAACCTCGGCCAGGTTCAAGCCTCCCTAACATAAACACTTCCAGCAGCAAACACAGCCTCAATAGCAATGCCAAGAGCAGATAGAGGCTCCCACATTGTCTCGGTACACAGGATGCCGGCTTGACATCATTTAGCGAAGACAATGCTCGCCCTCTTTCTTTTGGAATCGCGTAAAAAACTTGGCTGAGTATGAAACGACTTCAAAGACACATTTCTGTGCCAGCCAGGATGCATCAAAGTTGGGAAAGCAACGACCCAATTCACCTGATCGGGGTAGCTGATAGAGGAGCGCGGGGAAGCTGCTTTTATCGCTGTACCTTCCCGGCGCTTCCTTCCTGCCCCGATGCTATTTCAGCCCTGCGCCCACCTCCGCGAGACCTGCCAGCCCCCTCCGGCAGGACGCAGGAGGAAAAAGCAAAGGGAAGCCCTAAATAAAGGAGGCCCGCGAGTTTCTGTGCAGTTGCCGGGCAGTCACATCCTTCTGCTTTCCCCTGAAAAATCAAGCATCACCTTATCGTTTCCTCACCAAGATTAACTCCTGCTTCCTGAGGAGTATTTCTGAGGTAGAAAGCAGAGGTGGCAAATAAAAAAAAAAATAGGGGAGGAGGGGGGCTGAGAAGCCCAATCTGTCAAGCTCCGTTTTAGAAGAAAGGAAAACTGAAAAGTGAACGTATTTAACATGAGCTATTTCCTGCACTCAGGAGGGAAGAAAGCATGCTCCTAACTGTGTGCATGAGGAGATCTGCACTCGTGTTATCTCTGACCTGCAGCTTAGCCCTTGTGTCTCAGCTGCCAAAAAGCTCCCATTCAACGTTATGCTGAGTTCATCAATGCTCCACGTGTCAGGATCCTAACAGGAAAAAGCAGGACAGACAGTCACTCTATTCAACTGCCTGGGGACCCCATGACAACTAAAATCCCCTTGCAGACCGTCCATATCAACCTACGGCAGGTCAGAGCGCGTAACCCCTCCAGAACCGCAAGCCTGGGCCCACGCCCTTTCCCCTTGTCAACATTGTCACTTTAAACAGAACATCTCGCCTTATCGCCCAACCTGGAGTAAGGATGACAATTAAGATGGATTGCAAAGCCTGCCTGCGCTTTACAATTAACAATAACTTGGCAGCGGGTCCCACGCAACTGTTGGGTGGTATGGCAAGAACTTTATCCCTGCTTAGTATTGCATTAGCATATTTAGTAGGCTGCAAGACATAATTCCTCAGATATGAACATATTTTGTCTTTTCAAAAAATCTGCAATTAAGCCATAACGTGCAGGCAGTGTGCAGCCGGCAGGAAACTTTGCAAACCCGCTGTTATTAGGGGGACTGTGCAAAAATGGCCCCTTTTGACCTTATGTCAATTATCTATTTAATAAGGAACCTATTCAATTAAAAAAAAAAATGTCTTAGCATGGTCTTTGCTAGGAAGCAACAATATTCCAGAAACTATAGCTGATACTCACTCGGCATCCACTCTGTTAACAGCACTGTGCTCAAACAGGTTGGGGGTTATTCAAAAGCAAGGCTGGGGCATTTTGTTGTTGTTTTTGTTTTAATTTTTGGCTAGAAAAGCAGAATGCCTCCCTTCTGCCAGTCATTTTAAAACTTTATGTTTCAATGACTGTCAGCGTGGAAGAAATAAACCCCATCAAGCAGCATCTTCCTCTGTATGTCTCATCTCCTTTTTTCTCTCAGACTGTCATGTTTACAGGTAAATTAACAGCCCTCCTAAATTAATTAAACGCGTTGGAGGAGCAGCTATTTAGCACGGCCTGACTTTATCAATTTCCTAACGCAGCACAAAACCCCCCTCAGCCCTCCGAAGCTTTTTAAGGATGTTTACGGTGTACATTCGTCTACAAAACCTGATCAGGTAGGGGGGCAGGCAAAGATCTTCCTCCAATAACCCGGGCATTGTCCCCCGTGACATCTGTGCCGCTGGTGGACAGGATATCCTGCCAAATGGGAGAAGACAACTGCGTGACCCACCTTGGGCGAGAGGCACCGCGCGCTGATTTGAGCACAGCGGGAGCGGGCGCTGCAGCTCCTCGCAGCCCCGGCACGCACAAAGAGCAGCCCCCGCCCCGGCAAGAGCAGGGGGAGGTGAAAAGAAAGGGGAAGACACGCGCAAAAAAAAAAAAAAAAATGCAGTTTAGGTGAGTAGCTCGTATTCGATAAGGAAAAGCAGATGAGAGCAACAAATGCAATTCAGCACACAAAGTCTTTCTTCATAAGACCAGCGGAGGAGCGGATTAAACCACCTGGCAATCTTGGCAAGAAAAAAAGAAAATCTCAGGCGGTGACAAAACAAAACAGGTGTAACAGGTATAAAACTTTTGCTCTCCAGTAATGCCCCTCTCTTCCCTGGAATGCTTTGACAGGTGCAGAAGTTCAAGTTACAGCGTGGAAGTGGCAAATAAATACACAGCATTAGTGTCTGACGTGCTCGCCAAGCAACCGGGGATGTTAATAACTGGCAAGGTACACTAATCTCTGATTGCAACATTTGGTTTACCTTAATCTGGAGGGACAGCTGTATTAAAGAGGGAATTATACTAATCAGTTCAAGGCCCTTGCATATAAAACTTCCCATTAGGCTTAAAGTACAACAGCTTACGCTCATTCTCTAGGAGCCTTACATCTGGTTCTGAATAAGGCTGGCTCTCATTTGCAAGGTACAAACCGAAAACAAGGGAGGGGGGAGCTGACAGTTGCTGGAGGATGGTTGATAGAAGAACAAGCTACTAATTCTTTGAAATTTTTTACAGCACGAAACTCGCTGTAAGGCATCTTAACGCTAAAAAAACAGGCATGTGTTATCAACCCTAGGCCATTTTTTCCTGTTACCGGAGGTGACCAACATAAAATAAAATTGATGATGTCAGTCAAAAACAGCTAAGCACAAAGCTTGGCTTTGTTATCTTAAGTCAGAAGGTATGATAGGCCATGCCATATGGCTCTAATCCTCCTATATCTTCCATCACCTAACAGGCAACCTTCATGTAGCATGACCTTATTTGGCTGGTCTCAGGTTAGGGCTGCCCAAAGGGGATTTTTCTGTTTCTGCTATATCCAAAGGTTTATGTTGATTTTTTTTTTTTTTTTGAGCCCTGCAAACTATAAATCCGACTGATTACTCTGCACTCTTTTGCTTGACTGAGCCTTTACAATCAGACATCCCCGTTAACAATAAGCTCCTAATGAATCAAACATCTATGGCATTAGTTTCACCTAGCTGCCTCTTTCCCATGCGCTGCAGCTCTTTGTCAGACCTGGCTTGATGAGAAAAGCTAGTGACACTTGGTGCACCTATTGATAAACAATTCAGTAATGAGGGGCATAACAAAAATTACCTAAAACAACCTGATTAAAAATGACAGGCAAAGGGTACTACAGAGCTCTGCAGTTAAGGTAACTCTCGTACGTCGGGAGGGATGGAAAAAATAACGAGGTGCAACACACTTTTCTTTAAAATTACAACTTTGCACTCACATTTTGGATTTTTTTCCCTTTTTCTTTCTTTTTTTTTGGGGGGGGAGGGGTTAACTAGGAATTTAATCAGCATTAAATGGAAAACGTTCCATCATACTCTATAAGAGATTCATCTTTTTTCAGAAAATTTGAAACTCAATAAGCTTTTTCTCTCTCCTTTTTGATGAACGACATTAATAGTAAAAAATGCTTTGCTATCTGTAATTCAACTTTCTATCTGTAGTAAATTCCTATATTATAACCCAGTACTTTACTTCCTTTGTTTAAATATTGGTTTTGTTGCTTAAAAGCACATGTGGGCTGTAAACAAAGGATAAATAAGCTGTGAAAATAAAAGCAGGCTCCAAGGAATAAATAAGAACAAAATGGAAAAGACTGCACCATGCTCCTCTGCGATGAACACAGGGATCTCTTTGTGAGCAGGAAAAAATGTGTTAAAAGGGCACATACTGCAACTCTGAGGCAAACTTTGAAATGGAAGTGTGGAAGCATAAGAGCATTTGATTCAAAATCAGCAATGTGTGGGTTTGCATTTGTGTAGCAGCATGTTGGGAGGGTTTCAATCAGTGCACAGATGCACTTGAAAATCAAATATGGACATGGGGAATGTTTTTGGATATAGCAAATGAGGACTGATGACATGTTTACACTTTGCACATGGATCCAGTACAAAACCATACCCTGCAAAGAAACAATAACCACCATTTGCTGCTTTTCAGGGCTGTAACAAAATGGTGGCAAAGGAAGGGAATACGAGTGTGCGGCTGTCCCCACCTGGGAGGGACGGCACCGTCTCGCAGCTCAGGGGCTCGTTCTGCTCACGGCTCGCTTGGGGAAGGGACTTTGTAACAAATACTGCAAAAAAAAAGACATGGTGGTTTGCAAAACAGCAGAGCAAGAGGAGAAGGAGAGGAAAAGCAAATTTCAATCATCATTAATGTCTTTCTTTGTTGTCAAAATATTTTCTTTACAGAAGAATTAAAATTATAGTTGGAATGCCACTGGAATGGAAGAGGGAATAAATGAAAGCAAATGCACTTTCATAATCTCCCATGGAAAAGCTGCAATTTTGACATTATTTCGGTATCTGGCTCTCTATATCCTTAAAGGAGAAATTCCTGGCTTATAAATAATGTATCCCGAGCTATGCTGAGTTGTTAATGAAAGTTTATCGAGATGGCAAAACTTTTTTAGAAGGCAACAGTAGTTGCAAGCAATTGCATCTGACCAGACTATAATGTATCCCTCTGGAAGGCAGCTCCAATTCACAGTATGAAGTAATCTTTTGTGAATGTTTTCCAAACTGTGATGCATACTTTACATTTTAAAGGAAGAGGCAAAAGTTAGCTATCTGTGAAGAAAGGGGAAAAACATCTGTTCCACACTTTCTGCTAATCAGACCTTAAGGAAATGCACAAGAATTAATATTCCACGTTTTAAACTTTTATGATTAGTCCATTTCAAAGTTTTAAAAGGGTATCGTTACAGTTCAAATACTACTTCAGACATTTAACTTCTGCCACTGATTATTAATAATAATCATCCCGTTTTCCCTTACACTTTTCAGCATGAATTCAGAATGTCAAAGCTCATTTTCTCATCAGCCTCAGACGCAGTTAAAGCACCGCAAACTTGAGTTCTCCTCTCAGGCACATTGGTTTTACAACGGCATGGGGTTAGTGCCCAGCTTACGCTGGTGTAAGTGGATCCAGATCCTTCTGAATACAGTGACACAGGCTCTGGACACTTGAATTTTTGCTGTCAGTACCCGAATTCCTGGGTTTCTTGGCCCTGTCTCTGGCACGTGTCCAGCCAGAAGTCCGTGTGATTCCTGTGCCAGGTTGGTGTCTTGGATAGTAACAAAAGCCTACAGGGAATTATCTAAACACAGTCAAACCATGAACTTCATGAGATACTTCTGTGTGTATTTAGCAAGTAAGATGCTCAAAACTGATAACTTAATTTTCTCTTTGCATGTTGCTACAGAAAGGTTTGATTTGCCTTTGCACTGGTGCCACTTTGCACTATGCCACCGCAGCTGAGGCCCTGAAATAATACCAGAGGGCTTGGAGTTCCGCAGCAGGTCCCTGCTCCATGCAGGGCAATGCCACTCACTGGAGCAAGGTACTCCGTGCATACCACTGCATAAATAACTGAGAAATATGGCTCAGGCAATACTTTAAAAAAAAAAAAAAAAATCTGTTTTCTGCTTTATTTCCAAATGCATGCTCTAAGCTGTTAATTGCATATGCAATAAAGCCAAAGTTCTGGTCAAAGGCAATCATTGTTTCTCTGCAGTTGTGCTGAAGGTCATGCTTGCTATAGAAGTGCGAGTGCGTTACATCGGTATGTGCCTCTCCTGCACACCGGCACCAGCCTGGGGAAAACAGAGCCACAGAGATCACCTCCTTACTGGCACGTGGGTGGGAAAGCAGCCCCACAGCTTGAAACGTTACCCCTTAGTTTACATTCAACAGAAGTCTGTGATCACAGCTGTGATAATGGCTGCACATTTCTTCAGCCCCATTCTCCAAACTTCTCCCTTCTGAACGCATCCTCCTTCAGCTAAGGATTTAGCACACAGGCACAGCAAACGCCACCAAGCAATGCTTCCTTGCACTGTGGGGCACTGATAATCAAAGCTTAAGGAGGGATATCTGGCTGGTGCCTTGCTGCATAGTTCACTTCTACCCTGTGCCATGTTTTCTTGTCCACTGTTTGCACGTCCAACAGCAAAAGGAAGAACATGTTTAGCATCCAAGCATGTATGCTGCATAATAAATGTTATAAGAAATTATTCTTATGGAATGCCATCTGGCTCATAAAATCCTGGTACCTCTATTTAGGAAAGCCAAATGGAATTCTGACTTGTTTCCGTGATTTTCCATTCAAGTAGAGTAAAGCATTTCCATTTATTTCTCAGATAACACAAAGTGTCATTTCCTTTCTAGAGCCAACAATAAATACAGTTGTGCTTTGGAAGCCTGTTTATTTACCATCTTTTCTTTTACTCAGGAGAGGAACAGAGAGTCCAGTTACTATAAGATCATTGTGATTTCCAGATGATAGAGATCAGCATTGTTCCACTGATGTCACCTATGTGAGGCTGAGCAGAAAGTAACACGGGCTACTCTTCCACCTCTACCCAGAGCCAGCATCAACATCGTGGAGTGAAGTTTGAAGTGGTGGGTACCAAAGGTGCCTCATGTATGACACGAGGATTTTGCACTCCTAAGTCATGATAGGATGACATAGATTGTGATAACACATAACAAGATGTAGAATAGCACTTCCGCATTCACTGCATGGCTTTTGAAGCACACACCAACCCGCTCAGAGTAACGCAGTAGCTGTCATCTCATCCTTCAGCCCACTGCTTGCTCCATACCTGTATTAAAGAGAGGCAGGTAAACCCTCAGGCTGGGGAGGCATTAAATGCTCAATTGTATGTCTCGGTGGCACTGGGCGCAACCGAGGTGCCTCACCACTTTGCCAGGACTAAGTGTTTCGTCTCTATTGTCCTTCACCCAAGAGCCACCTTAGCACTGCAGTTTAATATTCATGTCATCACCATTGCTAACTGTTAAAATCTGGATGATATAAATAATGAATTAATATGTATGTGCAGATCTCTATTTTGCCCAATATTTCTTACGCTTTTTTTATTGGAGTCTCAGCATTCTGAAGGCAAATAGAAATGATTCTTCCCCTTTCAGCTTGCCTTTGCTGTCACTGTGGCGAATTAGCAGCTCCACTTCAGTCACTGCGGTTGTCACAGAAGGAAGGGGACTTTGCTTGGGCACACCAAAATGGAGCACCGCCACCAGCCAACGTACGCAAACTCACCAGCAGCCCCTCGACAGGTGTGAGCATGGTCTGGTTTTATCTGCATCCCTAATCGAGGGATAGTGGCTTTACTGGTCGGGGCTGTCCTTATACCTGCAGAGCCTCCAAAGCCTTCACTGGGCTATGACATACAGGACATGGCACAAGACAGCAAGGTTAGGAGACTAGCTGAAATTAGAGCCATCTTAATGAACTTATGTATAGGCACTCATAAGAAAACAAAATCTCCAAAAGTTCACGATTCAGCTTTAGCAGGTGTTTGCCTTTGAAAAGCAAAGCTTGGGTCTACACGCTCGCTGGGTAGAAACAAGCTCAGCTCCGTTTGCCTCGACAGAGCCAATGCCATTTACATTGGCAGTAAATCTGGCCCTAGCTCTGCGTTTTGGGAGGGAATCTTGAAAAACAACCTGCACCAAGCTGTTCCTTTTTTCCTGTTTTTGAAAACTTCATTGGAATAGAAGTTTTTAACCCAAATTCCACAGTCAGCCTCAGTCTGAAATAAAAAGGAGAAAAGACCAGCAAAGGTTCAATTCTCAGGCTTAGTTTAAAAAATATTTGAGGTCAATGAAACCCAAAATAGGCCACTAATATTAATTACACCCAGGGTAAGATTTTTCAAAACAATTTTTGAGCTGGAAGATGCAGAAGAATGCCTGATAAGTTTTAAAATCAATTATGATGTGAGAGACCTAGAGCAATGCGGCTCTCCAGAGCCATCGTACAACCAGAGATGCGTTCAAAGGGTATTCCTACTACCTCTGGTAGTTACCAGATAAAAACACCTTTTGCGGAACATATCTACAGCTCCACCATTAATGGTGGAGCTATATGTATTTTTTATTACTTGAAGATCTGGTCTGGTTAAGTTAAAAAGCCAATTAATAAAGACGAATTTAGGTAACTGTAAACCATATGCTCAGTATGTTTTCTCTCCCCAATGAGAACGGGTGACTTTTACAATGAGGCTGCCTAGAATAACACTTGCTCAAGCACCCAGTTTTGAGAAGTGCCACGATTTTGAAAGATTTCAATGAAAAGTGGCCATTAACAAGTTAGGTGCCTTTCCTCAAAGTAACATCTTATTTAGATCAGGAGATCATTTTCCCCTCCTGCTCTTAAAAAACATTTTGCTATTCATTCGGTGTGCCCTATTAGCAGAAAATAGAGAAAGTTCTGATGCATCATAGCATGCATCTGAAATTCTAATTCTAATTAACAAGAAGTCATCTGTAGTTGTCCGACATCATATTATTAATTCACAAAGCAATAAAGGGATATATTTCAGACTGAACGAGAAGATAGGTACTGAACGGGGTCATACTATTTCACTACACATAATTTGCCATGATCTTTAACTATTTCAGACCTATACAGGTGAACTTATACAATGCGCTATTATAAATATAATTTCTTACATATAAAAAGTGGTTGTACCAATATGGTTTATTTTCATGAACTTAAAACCTGATTTAGTACTAAATCTGTATAACCCAGGGTTGCATAAGGAAATATATTTTTACTGTATGTAGACTTTTGTACTCTATGTATTTTTGAGCAAGAAAGGCAATTATAGGGACACTGTAATATGCTTTCTGGCTTTATGATCAATATGTACATTAACTTCTTTTAAAATTATATTCAGTAATGGGAACAGTAGATTTGATAATCCATAGAAAGGAGAAAAAAAAAAAAAAAAAAAAAGCTTATTGCAGTTAACTTCTAATCAAGTTTACATTCCAAAAGTCTTCTGCTAGACTTTGACCTACACCCTAGAGGTATTTCTTAAAATGCATACCAATTGAGTAAAACTTTCTTTCTCATTTAAAAAAAAAAAAAAAAAAAAAAAAAAAAAAGTTAATTCAAAGGTGTAAGGAAACCTTAAATCATCCATCCATCATCCATCCACCCGTTACCTTTCCAGCAAAAGAATGTGCAGTTACTAGAATTTTATACAATTAGTGCTCTGAGAGTCCTTTAAATGCAAACCTGTAAGAGGAAAGTAAAAACAAATCAAAGTTAATCATGACTGGCTGGAACAAAATGCTTAAATCAATATGACGACAGCTCATCTGCTCGTCATTTAGCCATTACCTGGGAGACGAGGACCTCCTGCTATGCCTGATTTTTTTTTCTTTTTGATACAGATTTACCACCGCCTCGGTTCTGCAGACACATACAAAGCCAAAGTCATTCCAGACTCCCCCTGTCATTATACTGTTTACTCTTCATATCTTATTTATTCCTGTTTGTTCTTTACATTGGATACAGAGACAAGCACATACAAACATTGGGATGTTCAAGAAGTTTAGTTAGAAGGGAGGGCAGAAGCCACCATCTTGCATTTTCAGCATCTTGGAGAAAATGACAACACAACATACCAATGCTCCTAATGGAGAAAACCTATGTATGGAAAGATTTCCTTTAAATTAAAATGAGGGGGAATGCTGCACAACATTAATCAGCTTAGAAGTAGTTTGAAGTATTTCTTCACCATGTACAGAAGCCAGGTTAAAACATGTTTCTAGTACAAATTTAGAAATGGAAACCTCATTGTCTGGTGTTTAATGCACCAAAAAAAATAAGGATATAAAGCACAAAACTATGGAGAAGGCATTCTGGTGGTCCCATAGACCTGATCCTTACCCTACTAGCAGGAGCAGAAATCCCAAATCTGTTCACGTTGCTGATGTTTCACCAGGGTCTGCCACTGGGAGCGGAATCAAACCCATTGTGTGCACCATGCACACCTTACTTTTACTGAAAGCCACAAAACTTCCCCAGAAACGTAGCCTGTGGGTTCTGAAGGCATCACGCTTCTGGACAGCAAAGACTACCTGGTCATAATCGTGACAGAGTAAAGCCTTTCCTGCTGGTTCCCAAACTGGAATACATAGTCATGTCTTCTTTTTGGGAGATGACTGCTAAACGGGAGCCAATGCCACCTCTGGAAGAAAAGACTATTACACAATCTCAAAATAAATACACCTATTTGCATATATGAGCACTGGAGCATTATATGCAACCAATAATATCTCTTCTTTATACCATTAGGAATATAACATCCTACAACTCAGGCCAACCAGAATAATGGGGGGCAGGAGGTGCTGATGTTTTGGGCTATTTGTATAAGTTCATATAATTCTACAGTCAAAGCAGCTCTAAGTTGATCAGAGCCATCTAATAAGAAACCAGACTGATCACAAACACATTTATTTGATAAACAACAGTCTTAACTGCGCTCCTCTCAGACCTGTATGTGTACAGGATTTCTTGGATCCTGATGGCACCACGGTTACAGAAAGGCAAACTCTGAACTGAACAGCTACCATCCCCTCCTTCTCGCTTTTCTTTTCCCAGCAGGTTAAACGTGGAAAATGCTAAAAATCCATGGGGAGGGGGTACGAAATGAAGCGTAAATAGGTATGGAAAACCTATGAGAAAACTGTTATGGAAGGTGCCTGAATGGCAAAGTGCAAAGGGTGACAAGAAGAAAATTGTGATGGCACACAAAAGGCAAGAGAATAAGAAAGATGTGATACAATAGATAGCCGGGCGTTCGCCTATCAACTGCCTGGGAGCTCCTGTTCCTCCCTCCTCCCCCTCAATACGTGCATTTTTTTTTGTTATGATAAAGGACATTCATGATCAGTAACAATGTTATAATGATAGTAAATGCAGGATTTAAGGTATATAAAACCTCCAGCCAGCATTAGAAAGCCACCGAGGGGGAGTTACCTTGCACTAGGTTCTATTTAGTGATGGTTCCACTCTTTCACTCCCTGACTGCAAATCAGCATTTTTAGTGGACAATAGGCTCAGCAGTGGCCTTATGATTGCCTCTTTTCAAATGGAAATGGCTATCCTAACTCCTCTGCCAGGTTTTTCTTACTAGAGCACAAATTGCAGTTTACAAGGCTCTGAGGGGAAAAAAAAAATCTTAGCTGAATATCTTTTTTTTTATTCGACAAACTGACATGTAAATTACCCTTTAAGTGCTCCACTCTAGGGCTCTGATCATCTCCTAATTGTCACAGTCAATTGTAGCCAACAGTCTCTTCAATCCCAAGCGCTTTGACAACAAGCATAAGGATCAAAGCAGAATCAGCTCCCTTCAATATCCCTCTGTTTAGGATGCTACAAAAAGCCTGGAAAAGAAAGGTGTAAGGGCATTGCTGGAGAAGGGACTGAGAGTAGAAAGTACTGCAGCAGTCATTTTCTTCTTCACTAATATTATATATCTCTATATGCTTTGTTATCCCGTGTTCGGCACGAATACATAAACATCACGGAGAATAAATGTGGTATAAGATGACTGATGTTTTACTACTTAGAAATAAATGCATCGTACATTTGTGCTGTCTCCTGCATGCCTGTCCCCCCCATACACTCAGCTCTCCCCTCTGCTCTGGGAAGGAATACAACAGCAATCATTTCCTAAGCAACTTTCGGGTTTTTTTTCCCAAAGCAGTCCCACATTGTCTTCCAGGACAGCTGGGGTGCCAAGCACCCTCCCCGATGGAAACCCATGCTGAGTTGCATTCACGGAGCCGGTGCGAGGGAGAGGAGCAGCGGGCTGTTTGTGCAGCTCAGCCTCCGCTTTCTGAAGTGCCTATAACCCAAGGTCAGGCAGAGGCTAGAGCAAAGCCCACTCGTTCGGTTGGAATCCAACCCTCGCAACAGCCAGTTTCAGTCACATCCAAAACGGCTGGGAAGAAAGACAAGAATAAAAACAGCAGTCCTCAAAATCTGCCCAGGGAAAATGATTTGCTGCAATTCTGAAAGAAGATTCACCTCTTATTGTATTCCCAGACACTTTAGATCAGCACAACACTGCGCTGCTTAACTTTCTGTGCTGGCTGGCTGCGTTTGATGTTACGAGCTTGCTCGCTCTGCAACACGCTTTCATACCCTCAGCGCCTCGCAGACGCCTCAAAGTAAGCCTTGTTGAAGATGTTTTTCTAGGGAATAGGAGTAAGGCGGAGCTATTCTGAGTCATATTTTTACTTCTAGACTTGTACGTATTCACTGACGTAGCAGTAACTCCCACAGAGGCTCCCAAACAGCCTCTGCCGCGCAGGCTGCAGGGGAGGAATGGCACGGCAGCTGCAGGAGATGTGCTGCTGGAGTGGGAGAGAGTCTGCAGGATACCAGGGAAGCAACCCAGGGATGTGCCAATCCAAAATGATCTCCAGACACATAACCAGGCTCTGCAGGGTTAGGCAACTGGGTCCTTTGGGGGGCTCCAATGAGCTTGCTGTGAAACAGGAAGGATGCATTTCCCTGGAGCTTTTGTTTCTCCCACTCCTTCAAGAGAGATGTTCCACAGGAGAGCCTAAAGGCCCAAAGTCCAAAAATAAAGGGAATTTGGAGGTGAAAACCTACTTGCTCCTCCATAAGAAACTAATTCACTTCCTACAGCTATTTTCAAGAAACCTCCAATTGACATTTCTCAAAGACGATGCATTTTGTTGGCTCATGTAACGCTGGAGGAGCGGTGGGCGAGACAGCTGGAAGCATTCAGCAACCTGCTGCCTTCCTCTTGTCCATGACTGTGTGCAAGATGAGCCAAGTCAGATCCATAGGCCAGCAGAAAGCCATTCATCTGCCTAACAGGACCCCAAGGCAAGGCTTTGAGGTAGACATCTCCAAACCATCACTGACTTTGAGCTCCCCAAAGAAGACCAAAATGTAAACAATGCAAGCAGTAACCCTGTTTTTACAGACTTGGAGCTTGTAGGAAAGATGGCACAGATGCAACAAGACTTCCTATAGAGCTGCTTCATGCCCACGCACTGCTCCTGCCCACACCCACCACCACGAGCCCCCTGGTAACCCCGTGTGCACGTCGCAGAGCGTTACCGGGTCAGGGATGCTGAACGCAGGCAATGCGCGAGTTACCGAGTTGGCGTGGGGACTGGTGAGAAAAGTCTTTTCAGTAAGGAACAGGAACAGAAAGTCAACATTTCTCATGGGAAAGATATTCCAAAAGCACTGGTCGGGAAGCATCAAGAGCACTCGTTTGAATGATGTGGAGACAATATAGAAGGTTAATGTATCATTTTAAATAAATACAAAACCAAAGTGATAACATTGAAATGAAATGTTTGTCAAGCTGTTTTATTTTCGTGTTATCAAAGGGAAATATTTTAACTATTTCCAACCAAAAATTTCACTCCAAAAGGCATATTTTAAACAAAGCTTTCAGCTTAGTGAAACTTGCTTTCTCTGGCATTATTTCTTCATCAGAAAATTTGCAAAAAGTTCTGTAGCTCTGTATAACAGTACTCCTCCAGACAGCTAAATCCTGAGGTGGCTCATGTTTAGATGTACAGAAAAGCTTCTTTGATATTCAGCATTGCAAGGCAAACCTCATTATTTTCTAGGAAGATTGTTCCAAGACACTAGGACACCTTCCAAATGATGTCTTCCCAGTATTAGAAAATTATTCCATTGCTATTTAATTCACTAGAATTAATTTGATATGTAAAGATATTTTCACCTGCTCATTTACTCACAAGAATACCACAAGAACTGTACAGTCACAGGAACATGATTATTATTATTATTATTTTTAATAACAACCTATTCTTATTTAAAGAACAGAAACATATTGCAGTATAAGAATACAATAGCAAGAAATCAGCTAACACAGCTTGTACTATTTTCTCACCTCACCTGAAAACACATCCAAATACTTATTACATGTAACTTGCTTCCCAGCTTTGTCTGCGGAATCGCTGCTGACAGTCTGCAGACAGATGAGTAGCACAGTAGTCTTGGATATTTTCCTTGTTTCCAGCTGCTAAATCATAATAAAGAAGGTTAAAATAATACTCTTTTCCTATCAGAACTTTTCCATGGAGATAATTGCTCTAGTGTTTGCAAACTACGGATTTCATTACCAGAAAGTAGTAGTCCACATGACCATGAATGGGAGGAGATAAACTCAATGAGACAATTTTCCCTTAAAATAAGACGTACATTATGGAAAAAGTTGGAAAAACCCTGCCCTGCCAGAGAACACGGACTTTTTTCCAACACAAGGATTGCACAGCACTAGAGACTGTGAGATGGACTAAGCTATTTGTTGCACGTGACCATTTCATAATCCCTGAGAGTTGCAGTTTATTATGGGGGATTGAACAATTGCCTTGCATGACTGCAACAAGTGGGAAGGTGCCATAATATTGCTCATGCAATGGAGCAGCAGGCAAGAAAGTGGCTCCTCCGGCCACCCCACCTGCCTGGCAAGGCACTAAGGCTGGCATCGCCTCCCACATAGAGCAGCAAGTCCTGGAGCTGCCCAGGAGCGCAGGGGCTCCTCTGGAACTGTTACACCAGCAAGGGAGCTCTGCGTGCTGCTCAGCAGCATCATTTACTGATAGGATGCTGCTGCCCTTTACTACAGCCTATAACATAACCCCCCAATCTGGTTGTAAAGGGGGGGAATAATAGTGTCCATTGTGTCGCTGACATTTCTCTCGGAGGGGGTGGCTTTTCAGTAAGCAGTTATGTTTCCCTACTTAGTTCTAAACCACGGGCGTGGATTTTTGCAGCCCTTACTTTTATGCTTCTGAAAAGTGAAAGGATGAAAGGTTACGCTGGGGGAGTCTAGAAGGGACAGCCAAGGCGCATGCACTGATGGGATGCAAAAGTCCGTGGCCTCACAACCACTTCAGAACAATTGCAAGGTTACTGATATGGCTTCTAAATCGCCAATGATTAACCACTGTGTTCTGGTCATTAAATCCTTGTTCGTTAGGTCTTTCAGGCACCAAAGCAAGACTATTTCTTGCCAGGGTGCTTTGCAGGTACCAGCACTGAGTTTGCTAAGCATATACATCGAGTCTCTACTTCTGCAAAGGCCAAAGCCATGCAATGAGCCCTCACAAGTGCTTGGGAAGCCGTCTGCTAAGGCTTTATCTGGGATTCGTTCTAAGAAAATCACATGCTGCTTTTTAAGTGATTATTTCTAGAAGGTGCCCAGAGGCAGAGAGGGTGGGACAGTGACCGCAGCTCCTTCTGAGCAAAGGCAGAGGTTCAAGCCACTGAATGATCACAGCAGAGATCACAGGACTTGTGCTGCTGTAGCCAAATTTCATGCAACTGGTTGCTGTTGGGGAGAAGGAGCTCTCTTGGGTGCCTCCGCAGCTCATTAGCAGAGTTCCTACTGCAGCTAGCTCAACCACACAGCTCCCACTCTAGCCACATCCTTCTGAGCCCAGGAAAACATCACAATCCCATTTTACAGAGGAGGACACAGAGACCATTTTAACTCTGGGATCCAAGTCTATTAAAAGCTAATGAGAAGATGCGTTGTCCAGTGAATTCACCAAAGTCATAAAAACATGGGTTTCTGAGCCAGGGCCGCAGCACAGAAGCTCCCAGATCCTCTGTGCTCAGGCAGTATGCCATCGCGGAGACCTTCCTGCTCTTAGCTGCTGCTTGGTCAACGCCAGGCAACTTAATTTATGCTGGGGACACTGCTCACTCCCAGACTCACGCACACCATCCAGAACAAGGGCATCATTCATGGGCATCAACATCTGAACTTGTTTGTAAAGAAAACTCTTTTAAATAATAACCAGGGAGTTACAGAGAGCATGTCTAATCATGACTATTAAGAATATTGTTCAGTATTTATCAGCTCAGACAGGAGTTTGCTTCAGAAAAGTGGTTTCAGTAGAGGATCTTAAGTATATCCCCACTGCTATAGTGAATGCAGATATTATTTTACAATAGCAGAATTTCTACCTATTACTGAACTGTAAATTTAATTGATGTTAAGCAAGAAGAACCACAAGAACACAATGAGTGCCCATTTCTCACAGCCTCTCTATCTTGTATGCAGTTACTTAGGGCTTATATACCACCAGTTTAGAAACATGCCTAATTGCTTATGGTCAACATCGTACCACTGCCAGATCACACATTAAACAGATAACCACTATTATTATAAGAGCAACTTCCTTGACCTCATATTTTGGTCTGGCTCTGAATTCCTGTATTTTACCAGTTTGGTTTGTTACGTTATGCCAACCTTCTGCCTGTACATGTCATTTTCTACTCCTGTAAGTGACCGGTGCAATAGAGAGCTTACTATAAAATGCATATTTGAGCACATGAATAGAATAAATTCAAGAAATGTGATCACAGTTGCTCCTGCAATGTTTTTATAAACACAGTCTCTGCTTTTTTATTATAGTTAAGGTACAGTGTGTTATTTGGCAGGGGAATCTGACTTGAAAATGTAAAAGGTTCAGGCAACCACACATTTGGAAGTAGAAATCTTTCCTTAAAACATGGCTCTGGTTTTTAAACATAGCAAAATTTCTGGAAACTTCAGTTTCTCAAAGTCTGCCAAAACTGCAGTCACATGTAACATATTCTTGGGGCTTACATATAATGTTTCAAGTAATAAACAACATCTTGTTTAGAGCAGCATGGAAAAAAAAAAGGGGAAAGCACTCATTAGGAGTCAAAGCTCTACATCAGTACTAGAAACAAAACATGTTTCTCACAATGAAAACTCAGAATAACTTTTATGATTTATTAATAAAGATTTATGTGTTCTTCACATCTCTAATAATTGCAGTTAAAATCATAGGTTAAATTCTTACGGCAATTAGGTAAATTATATTACAAAAGAAAGAAAATTTCATATTCATTGAAGTGCACTCAGGTTTTCAGTAACAAAATGAAGAGATATTAGCCGTAATTCAGTAACAGAATGAGCTATATATCGTACATAACTATACATTGCCAGCAGCCCTTCAATGTTTTCTGTATAACTCATTTATCATACACTTTTTATTCAGGAACAAGGCTGTATGAAAAAAGAAAAAAAAAAAAACAAGATTTTTTTTGCCCATGTGAAGTCTCATCATGCAAAATATTCACAGCTTAAATATATGCACAGTCATCTCTACTAGTCAGACACCATTTCAGTCCATGCATCAGAATACATATTAACAAAATGATATTGAGACAGAAATAGCACACAGCAGCCAGCAGTGAAGTATGGGCCATAATGCCTACCTCACTGGGATCTGGTCGGGTTTAATTAATTAATGTTTATGAAGCACTATGAGCTCCTCAGATCACCACTTCAATTCATTACCACCAACATTTGTTTTGTATCCCACTTTCCCCCCTTAATTCAACAGTGAATTTCCTTCAGAAAGTGTTACATTTACGGAGTAATGAAATGGCTGGAGTGATCTGACGGAGCTGCATTTGCAGGAGTACAGAAGGGAGCAGGACCCCTTCCTCTTCCTTTCTGTTCTTTTGGCATCAGGTCTAAGGAGAGTGTGAAGCTTCATGATGTACAATCCTTCCCCTGAGAAGCCATTCTGGACCAAAGCTATGTCAAAACACAGCAGGAAAGGTTAAAGGTAAGGATGTAACATCAAAGAATTAGATGATAGTCTGGGAAACACCATTGCTCACATTCATGTTAATTAAGGATGGGTATGAGCTACAAAGTTCATAGGAGGATATGGATACAGGCATCTAGTTCTTGCCTCATCTCTAATAATTATTAGATACATTGGCTGGATATAGTTGGAAAGAAAATCAATAAGAGAATGAGTCAAGAAAATGAATGGCAATTTCAAATACTTGCATGCATAGGATTTCACTCAAGGGCGAGACAAGATAAAATAAGTAGTCTGTATTAAAACAAAACAAAATATACTTTGATCAAACCTCCATTCAGTGGAATTTCCTTTAAGGACTTCAAAATTGGAAGGCTAGAGAACTTAACAGAGAGGAAAGGAAAGATTATCTGGTAAAACTCTAAGGTTGTTATAGAATTTCGGAGAAGAAACCAGATTAAGACAACAAAATTACTGGTGGAAGAAAAGTTGATAAAGAAGGCTAGAATTTGATAATGGAGGAATTTAATTATTCAGGTATTGATTGTTATGATAACAATGTGGAAACCAACAGAGTTTGTTTGTAGTGGCAATGTTATTAGCCCACTGAGCAACCAGTAGCTCTGCTGAACCCTATACTTGGAGATAAGCATGTGTACTGTTGTAAGATTAATTTTAATTATAAAATTTAACTCTAATTACATTTAATTTTAATATAATTTAAAAGTTAATGATAGGGAGCTCAAACTTCACTATGATAAAGATCCTCATAGATGTAAGGGATAAATCAATAGAAGACGTTCTTATCAAGAAAATCTTGGGAGAGTCGCAAAGTAAATACTCAGGTCAAAAGAACAATTAAGGAAACCTAAGACACTCTTAGTAAGATTTCCTTTTTGAATCAATATTAACAACAATAGAGTTCACAGAGCCAATAGGGAAAAAAAATGGCCGATAACACGTAATAGTGGCAATCTAGTAGTAGTGAAGCAGAGAAAAACAAATAAGCTTTATGGGGTATATTTTGTAGATATTCTGGCTAGGAAGTTCTTCATCAAAGATGGGACCTTATCTTTCAGGACTCACAAGTATAACTTCTCGTTATTTTTGTTCCTGGCATACCAAAGCACGGGCTTAGCAGTTTATAAATGGAATTGACCTCATGCAGTCCCATGACCATAAGCCCCATCTGCAGTTCCATATATTATATCTCCAATCACTGTTATACAACCATGGGAGTACCTGGGAGCAGGTACTTAAAATCCATCTCTCTAACAGAGCTCCAGTAAGAGGAGTGGGCAAAAACCTCCAAAGCTTGGTGAAGACGTGGTCTTCATTTTTTATGCCTCCTTCAGACCAGTGTTAAAGTTGACTGTTTTTCCCACCGGCTGGACACATGTTTTTGTCACCAGTTTACTGCATCAAAGCAAGCACCATCAATGTGCTTTGCACAATGCTGCAGACTTCTCTGCCACTGAATGTCCACTTTTATGTCTAAACTTGGTGAAGAGGGGTCTAGGGACCTCCACAAGGTTTGGCATGTCCCCAGGCTTCTGAGTAAGGCATTCAGAGCTTCTTTTGCCCCCAGAAAGCTTCCTGGCTTAAGTAAGCATTGTTTTGCCTAGTTCTTCCCTTGGCTTGTACAGAAGGCTCAGCTCCCTTAGATCTGATGGCCATCTCATGTTTCCACCATAGGCAAGAAGAGTGTGGACCCAGATTGGTCAAAAAATTTCCTATCAGACTTGTTTTATCATTGATTTAAAGTCAAACAAAACAAAACCACTATTTTTCATGGAAACTAGTCTTCTTTCAGGGTAAAATGCAGTTTTCATGGGGAGAGTGAAAAAAAATAGAAATACCAGTTTTGTTTTTCTGGTGGGGAAAAAAACAAAAAAAAGTTTGTTTTGAAACACAATCACAATGCTTCACAGCTTATTCCTCTCCATGATTTATAAACCAGATCACAGTTTGTGAAATATCATCACGCCTCAGTAGAGATCTGGACACTTCAGGAGGCAGAATCTTTTTTTTTCAATAAGAACTAGATTTGTAAACCCCACCTGTTTTGGCCTTAAATTTTTAGTTTGGTTTCGGCCTGAGGGGAGTGGCTACTTCCTCTCTAAAATGTTAGTCTTCCAGTCAAACTAAGCATAAATCTAATATTAATCTACCTTTAACTGTATTTACCAAAAATTGCCAGGTTCAGCATTGCAATGGAAAGACCTACAGATCAACAAGCTGATATGTGAACAGAAAGCTGGAAAGGATAATAAACTTTGTAAAATAATGGAAAATTAAAGCAAAGAAATTACTAATCTGTTACAAAATAGTATATAGTGCATATAATTTAGTAAGACATTAGGAATTATTTTGGCAGCAGCAAATAAAAATATACTTCTTGAGCCAGAGAGATCCATAAGAAATGTGGATAGATATCTGTGATAAATCAGAAATGTTAAGAAGCATCCCAACAGTAATTCTGATCGCTTGGCACAGAAGTAAAGCAAATACATTGCATAAGGGTTAACTCCGCATCTCACATAAATCAAGTTAACACCATTTAAGTTAGCAAAATTTATTCAAAGTCAAATTCATTTACTCTAGCCAAAGATCTGTCCCTAATTGTATCCTTCGCATTTTATACTGCATTAACTATTTTAACGTATTCAGCTTTAAAGCCCAATGTACTTCAATATAAACTCCATTACATATACATATATACACTTTTGTGTACATATGCACATGCAGAGGAATACATACATATAAAATACTTTTAAATCGTAATATAAACAAATTAACATAACACAATTCATAGCTATGAAGAATAGACTAGGAGCAGTTTTACAGGATTTAGTGAGGAAACATGCTGAAAATCCTAATTTGAGTGGAGTCAACCAATGTGGATTTAGAGCAGGAAATCTTGCTCAAATAACTTGCTGGAATTCTTCAAAGATATCGCTGCCAAGGTAGGCAAGGAAAATAGTATAGGTGGTATACAATATGCCTAGACTTTCTTGAGAGTGTTTGATAAGATCCTACACTGGAGATTACCAGCAAGGTACAGAGCCACTGTGTAAATGATAACAACTTTAATGAACTGATAACGGTCGGAAAACAGCATTCATTGAATGACTTCGAGATTGGCAGTCAATACAGGATAGTGCTTTGGTCAGGTTAGGAGCTTGTCTTGTCTCTAATCTATGCAAAAGAATTAAATCAGAATATCAAAGGTAACATAACAAAATATGTCGGGAACATGAGTTACAGGGGCCCTAGCAACAACTGCCTGAATGCAAGATCCAGATCACCAACACATGCAGCATCAGCACCACCAGGAACGCTGCTGGGCTGGAGCACAGAGCTGATAGAGCAAAGTAAACAGGCTTGTTTGATGCAGAGAAAATGTGAAAGCGTGCACCAGCTGGGGAGAGGTGGAAAGAAATGATGGAGGGATGCCATGCAAAGGGAAGAGGGGAGAGCAAGAAAGAGCTCAGGCAGAAACTGGAATTCCGGAAAAAGGGAGGAATAGAATAAATAGGATGTTGCTCTGTTTTGTTTTTTTGTTGTTGTTTGTTTGTTTGTTTGTTTTTAACCTTTGAATTAGGAGATTGAAAATTTAGAAATTAAAAAAATATATATATTATTATTTATTTAAAAAAAAAAAAAGGAAAGAAAAAGAAAAAAGAAAAAACTATCTATTGCAATTTAATGGATAAGTACCTGGGTAAGAGCTTTTAACCCAGGGATGATGTTATCATGAGAATCAGATAACAAAGCTACTCCTCTTTCCCTTGCACCCAAGCCCCATGTAGTTTTGAAGCACTGCTGGTCCCTTTCTGCCCCCAGGGCGATATGGACCTGTCCGGAGTAGCTCAGTACAGCCAGGAGACTGGGGGCAGGACAAAAGCCTGAGGGCTAATTTCTGTGCCACCATGGCTCAGGTCTGTATTGGGGGCCCTTAATAGCCCTCATTTTTTTCCTAATGGTATGGGTCATTTTTTTCTCTCATGGTAATAACACAGAATTTCACCAGACATTTAAATAAAACAGCATCAGTTAAGAATGGGCAGTGTTGACTATGGACATACTGTTCTCAAGTTTTACTTCCATGGTGTTTCAAACAACTTGTCTAACATTACAGCCAATTTCTGTTGGCTTTACTGCCACGTCTACTTCATTTATTTTAGTAGAACATCTTTCAAGAGTATGAAGAAAAAAGATTTGGCCTTGTGAGCATTGATCAGAACTGCACGAAGACTAAAACTTCAGCTCATTATACATATTTTTAACCAATTAATCTCTTTATGCAAGAATCCTCACAAAAAAGTAGTCTGACATTGTGGTAGTTGCTATGCTAACTTCAGCTTTCACTGATACAGTACATTTAGATGAGGAATGGAAAATGCAAGGATTTTAGCTGTGGGTGTTTACAGTGCAACAAACGCCAAGGGAGATCTCTCCCATCCCTCACTCCCATGAGCCCAGTGTCAGAACAACGCTGCCTGGGATTCTTGCATTTTCAAATCATTTTTGGGTCACCAATTCTCTGGTAAGGTTGGACTCAAACCCCCAGATTAAAAGGCAAATATTTTAGCATATTTTACAGGTGGTTTTTTTTTTCTGAATCACTGTGGATCTTGGATTTGGACTTGAAGTTTTCTGTACCACTTTGGTGCTGTATACTGATTTTTCTCCAGCTGGATGTCCGTGGCTTCCCTTCTCAGAACTGTTTCCTCACCTGCCTGAAACTAATAGATATTTTTCTTCTGTTTCCAAGTTTCTCAGAGTTCTTTGTCCACCCTCTGCTGCCATCTTAGTTCCTGAATAAAACCTCAGCATTTCTCAATAGGGTGGAGAATTTCTTCCCCTAAACAATCTCTAGTTGCAATGCTTCTTTTATTTTCAGATCAAATGTTAAACCAGACAAAAATCTCCTATTCATCATATAAGTGCATTGCTTTTCTAAACAAGAGAGCATAGCTAGATACCAGAAATAATTGTTCACATACTAGTTTTCTGGGATTTCAACACTTAAACAACAAACTTTCTTGATCTCACACCACAGCAACCTGCTTTGCCTGCTTCCTCCACTTACACTTTACCCTGAGTATTTTTGTTTCACCACCATTTTGCTCTTTGAAATTTCAAAATCACAAGGGTTTACTTGTGACTTGTCTCTTTCCCCATGTTTGTTTTCAGATCTCTAATGACATTCTCCTTTGAGTTGCCTCAGAGGAAGGGAAAAAAAAAAAAAAATTTTTTTTTTAAATGTTGGCATTCTGAAGAAGCATCTGTATACTAATTTGCTCTCAACTTTGCTAGCAGAATATTTAAAGGGAGATAGTTTTGAATAAATAAAGACCAGTTAGCAGTTAGAAGTCTTTGTAATGCTACTGATTTCTTGGGAGCTTTTTTTCCTCCCATCAGCTTTCAAAGCAGTTTCTTGACTTTAGGAGATCACTGAGTTAATGCTTGACTACCAAAAGTCCTGCTCCACCTTAAGAATTGTACTGAATCTGTCAAACATCAATTTTGAATCAATGCCAATTCAGTATAAATAAAGTGTGTTATGGACACTCCAGCAAAGGATAGCCTGCAAATCAAAAGAACGGTTATTGCACAAGGAACATGATAGATTTTCTCCAATAATTCCAATTTTGATCACCTTTTCCAAAGAAGAACTTCAGTGACTCAAATAGGAATAAGATATGAAGCAATCGTTGTTTCTGACTGTTAAAGATAGTTGATATAAATTGAGGCTGAGCCTAATCCTTTCTAAAAAGACCTAAACATTAACATTTTTTGTAATTAGGATGGAAGCTGAAGTAGTGGTTGTATCTGGTGGGTTTAAAAAAGATGCCAATTAAAAATGAAAGGTCTAAGAATAAACAGTAAATTCATGGAGAGCTATCCAATTCACAGCGTGGCGGGCATTTTGTTAAATAAAAGCACCAAGTGAACTGGAGTATTAATGAACAGAAGAGATAGCCAGACATGTTTATATAGGCAGACAGGGCTGGAGAATATATTGACAAGGCAGGGAGGTGTGTTGTAATAAACTTGATGGGGGACAGACTTGTTGGGCCAAGAGTCCCTTTCCCATCCAGGAACTCCTCCTGTCCTCATTACCCTTTCACCTCTGGACAGCTGCAATATTAAAATCTGGCTCACGTCTTAAGGAAATTGGGTTTAATGTCCTTAATTTAGTCCCCAGTCCACATATCTCCGTATCACAACACAATCATACAATTTGGCTCGACTGACAGCATCTGCTCAGGAAAGAGGCCCATGCTGCAATGGCAGGGCTGTTGCAAGGCAAGGCTGAGACCTTTAGAAAGCACGCATAGCTCATCTCTCTGTAATGCCTGTGTAGTAGGTTCATACTAAAGAGAAACCCTCTCTTTTTCATTCCATTGTTTTTCTGGTATCCTTTGCATGTAACATTTTAATTGCCAAAGAAGTCAGCCTGCTCCTATGTCCGTGACAGCAGCCAAGCTGGACAAGCATGACATGGCCTCATGGTTTCCTCTTTTTTAACTCACCAAAACAGACAGTAGCCTCAAAAATGCAATGAGTTACGGGCCTGAATCAGTGTGGATTGTTCCTCTCTGAAGCATGGATGAAGTGCCGCACCCATTGATTACATAGAAGAGAAAATTTTAGTGGTGGGTTTTGATCCTGGGCATTCAGAGGCACAATCTGAATGCAAAAGTCACCTGCTAAATAGGCTGGAGTCAGAAAGGAGCAGAGTGGTCTTGGTGGAAAATAAATAAAAAATAAAAATAAAAATCATCCTAAAGGTTTTACATTTTACATTTTCAATTAATAAATTGTTAAAATTGATTACATCACATCTTCAGACAGACTTCTGATTTGAAAACTTCAAGAATTGGTGGGTAGGCATACAAAAGGCACTTCTTTCTCTTCATCTGGAAAACATCTATGTTACACACTTCCCAACATTGAGGTTTTTTCTTTGTATCTTTCTTTAAGAAGACTTTTATTATGCCTATGCTATGATTTTCTTCTGATCCATTTGCTTACCAGCCTAAGGAGCATAAAATAGTATGTAGATACTTGACAAGTATTAGCAGAAATGTCAATTTACTGGGTGCGTTTTGGGGTGGAAAGAAGGGTATAAGATGGAGAGTAAGTCTGTCAGCTTGAGGCAGAAGCAGCTGATTTGTAAATAACGAAATTGTAGGATTTATTCTTTTTGATGCACTGCACTTTTATTAAAAGAAAATCCCCTGGAAACCTCTGTAAATGGCATGAAACATATAATCAGACTTAGCTTTTCTCACTCTCTGCTTATTTAAATGTTCAGTAACTTCAATGGTGATTCAGTAACAACTGATTTTATAGAAACATCTGACAATAAGAACAAATATTTGCAGTGGTTTCGGTCTCTGCTCCGTGTTTCTGTCCCTTCACCACAAGGCACGAGGGAGAGCTGCCTTCCCTGCCTGCACACCCACACCACTTTCCCCATGGCTCCCACCTCCAGCCATGTCCACTTCCCAACACTAAATATTAGAAATATAAACCTCTAAATAGGACACACCTTGACTCGTGCTTCCTAAATGCTACCCCCCATATTCCAGGCACAGATCTCAGTGATGGCTTCTATCCTCCCAAAAACGAGTGCCACCAACAGGTGGGTTTGGCATAGACAAGACACCACAGCCACATGCAGCTGGTGGGTGGTGGTGGCACAGGAGCTAACCGCAGCACCCACCTGCCTCAGCAGCTCAGGGAGGCTGAGGCACCTCGGCTGCAGGTGTCCAAGACCGTGCCATGGTTGGGTTCGTTGTCTTTTGCCTGGGCTCCACCACTTCTGCCCTTTCTGTGTCTTTTAGGGGAAGAGACCTTGCATGTAGAGCCACCCCAGCAGAGATCCATCGGTATGGCTGACCTACAAGTCATCCAGGTGTTGCTTGGCTGCCCCAAACCTCCCCACCAGCTCCCAGAGCCACCAAAGCAACCTACATAGCAAATCCTGGGTCATCTCACTGATTTTACTTTTACCCTTTGGGCAGCAGTGCTCAGTCCAGCTTACACTCCTGAAATGCCTCCAGCGGCTAGTGACAGGCAGGAGGATGCCTTCGAGATGAGTGTCACCACGGCCAGCCTCTCCAGCCAGGACAGGTTGCTCCAGCATCCCAGGGCCTGTTGCACGCTGATAGCTTCAGTGGCATCTGCTGCCCATGCTATACACAAAATGAAAGGTCAAATAATAAATATTGTGAATGGGCACCATGCTGGACCCATGGAAATGTCTTTACTTGGTGAGACATGGCTCAGTCAAATTATGGCATAGAGTCCCACTGGTACAGCTCCTGACTCGTGAGAGCCATGGATGTCAACGCTCACAGCAACCCAACCCAGGCAGAATTTATTCTGGAGGTTGTTTTACCTCCTCTCTAGCCCAAAATCGGGGAAATCACGGCTTCATAAGCTCCTTGTGGAGGGCCCTTTGTCAGGTGGACCCACTGGCTGAGCACCAAAGGCTAGTGCCATATTCTGCCTCACTCATCTTCTGCACCCATTCCCAACCTGTCAGAACGGGGGAAGAAATACAGTCAGTATAGTCAATTCTGAACTATATATATGTGTATATATATATAAGTAGGCATTTTTAGAGAGTTTCAGGTTGAAAGTTGCTTGTCAGAATCCGAGAAAGGAGCAGCAGTTGTTCTGACACTGCGGTTTTCACATCCTTGTCAGAGACTTGAAGCAGGATAGCTGATGTGTGTTAAAAAAAGGATGGCGAGGTTTTAAAATAGTTTAGATGCTGCATGGAGCAAATTTCAAGTGCTGTAGTAAGAAGAGCTGGTACGAGTGTACATGCGCCTACCACCACCCGTACGGGGAAAAGACTTGTTCGAGTACCAGTGTCTTTACTGCAACACCGACCCGGGGAACCACAGAGCAAATGGCCGGAGGGGTGTCAGGAAATTTCCAGATAAACATTTTTCAAACACAAACTGGGGAGGGAGGGAAGACCTGGGGAAAAGTTTCATGGCAGTAAAAATAAGCTCTCCCGTTTCTGACAGCTCTAATAACCCAGAGCCCAAGATTTGGGCTTGGAAAAGGGCCAGTTGGCCCGGCCTCCATCCGCAGATGAGCTGGAGGTGATGCTGATAGTCGGGGGGAAGCGAGCAGAAGAGCTGGCAAGTCCAATACCACCGCTAACGGAGGAGATGCCTGCCAGTTCACACGTAAGTCTGCAGGTCAGACGTGCAACGTCCCTGGGACAGGCAATGCAGAGCAGCAGCAGTTTTCCAGATATTGGGCAATTCTATAAACAAGGAATTTCCTTGAAAGCTATGTGGCAGGAGCTAATCGTTTCAAACCATTTCAGCTTTTCTCAATATTTTTGTCACCCGCACATTGGTGTAGATTTTGAAATACAACAATCTCCTGGAGTCACAGAGAGAACAAAATGCTTTCCCTGGGGTGGTGATAAGAGCTGTCGGGGGCAATCACAGAATCACGGAATGGTTGGGTTGGAAGGGACTTCACAGATCACCTAATTCCAGCCCCCGCCTTGGGGGGTTGACTCGAGTTGACTCAGAAACTTTTGGATGGCCACCAAAATGTCAGCTTTGCACCTGGATTCCCTGCCAGTAACTTCACCTCCACTGGCTTAAACTGTAGTCAATAGGAAAAAAAAGAGACGGTGGGAAAACTGGGGGGAAATAAATTTGACCCGGTTGCAAAATAGGTAGAACAGGGTCTGCTCTGTAATTATATCCTTTATATTCACAATTTTGCCTGGTTAAAACAAAACAAAATAACATAAAATATAAAATAAAATCTGCATTTCCAATGTAAATAAGTCTTCCACAAAGCTGTCCATCATCCTCATTAAGGCACAATACGATCCAGGGGGTTGGGGCTAGCTCAGTGCTGGATGCATTCGCTCCAGTGCTGCTGCTGCTGCTGCTACCAGAGGAGAGGAGATCCTGGGGGGCCCCCAAAATGGTCCCTTTGCAGGAAAGTGTGGGTGCCTCTCAGGGATGTTAGTTTTTCTCCTGCTTTCAGAAGCAAAGTCTGCAGGTTTAACCCCAATGCCTGCCTTGTCCCTTTGCAGAGAGCTTGCTGCTGTTGCTGCCCCCCCGATGGCCAAAGCAATGGCAGCTCCTGGCACTGGTCTCAGAGCTGGCCCCCCGTGCTGCAAGGCTGCGAGCTGACTGCTCTGCTATTACAGACTCAGCCCCCCAGGAAAAAAAAATCTGTTATCACTGAGCATATGCAACTGCTAAACATCCTATTCAGTATAACTTCAGCCTGTTCTGAGAACTACATTTCACAGTTTCTTTATACAGTATCTGTCTGTCAGATATTGCCCACTAGATTACCATAGTCTATATAATATACTTCCACCATAAAAAAATACATATATATATATATATATATTTCTTGGTCGAAATTTTTACTACCCACTGTGGACAAAAATAAATAAATAAATAAATAAATAAAGAGAGAGATTTAAAGTTTTTATTTTAATTTTTCATTTCACGTGTACTATCTTCCCTATATAAATGGCACCAAACAAATTTATACACTAACATGCATTGCATTCCGGTATTTGTGCCTCCATTTCAGTGTAATTTCTTTAATCTCCTTTTCTTTAATCTTTAATAGTACTGCATCCATTTAAGGTGTTTCTAGAGCATCTATTGCCACGGTTCTTAAGTATGACAACAAGGAATAGCCCATATGTAGAATATCTGGGATCCCTGTGCACTTAAATGTGCCACTAAATATAAATGCTTAAAAGATTTCATTTCTTACTAAATCTAATTCAGACCTGGCATAAGCGAAGGCAACTCCTAGCAAAACCCCATGGGTGCCAGGCGGGCAGTATTGCTGTAATAATTAACCAGGGGTCTAAGGCAGTGGAGCAGAGGCTACTCCTTTAATTTCTTGCCTTTCTTTCTTTCTTTCTTTCTTTCTTTCTTTCTTTCTTTCTTTCTTCCTTTCTTCCTTTCTTCCTTTCTTCCTTTCTTCCTTTCTTCCTTTCTTCCTTTCTTTCTTCCTTTCTTTCTTTCTTTCTTTTTTTATACCTTTCTGGTTATGGTTTTGTCCGGCTGCCCCTTCCTCCTTTCTGTTCCCCATGTGGCTGAGCTGTGCTCATACCAACTGAACGCTGAGTGGGTTGCACAACAGGCACCGCTGCTTGCACCTATTTGCTGACCAACTTGCAACTGCTGTGCAGCTCGTGCTCTTGCTTTGTCGAGAGAGGGGGGGCTTGAGGATTATAATTTCGGCATATTAAAATATAACGAGTAAATACTGATGTTGTCTTGCCAGGAAGACACTTGAAACAGTAAAAATGGATATAAAAAGTTCTTGATATTTTAAGCACCTCAAATTGAAACAACCTTTGGTCTTCTCACTAAGTGTCATATAAACAAGAAGGGAACACTGCACGTCTGAGATATTTCTTTATGGTTTCCTAGCTTAACTCTGCATGGTTTTAAGCACTGTATGTGTATTGCTGGAGACCTTACCACCATTTTTGAGAAAATGAAGCCTAAATGCACTCATATCTGAAAGATACACGGTCTTATTAATGCCATGCATAGATTATTAACAGCTTCATAACTAAACACATGCTTACATTTCAATAAACATACTTGTACAACTGCAAAGAAAAAAGTTTTACATTAGGATGTTACTTACTTCGTGTCTTTGTCCTGGGAGAATGCAACTAAAGAAACCACATTTAAAATCAGACATTAGATATGCAAATATGTGTTCAGATCAGAGATACGAAAATTATTCAAATGATTAATTATTCATCATAAAAATGTCAATTAATAATTCTGAAGCATAATAGGCATCTTTCTGATGCATCTTTATTTTTCAAGCCTAAATACTGTTGAATCTGTGTTCAATTGCATTCTAACAAGTTTTTAAAAATTCAACAAAGTAAACAACCAACTATAAACAAAAGTGAGCAGCAAATTTTAATAACTGCCAACCAAGCCAAGAAACGTGCCTAAAGTTCAGCACCAACCCCAGAAGAGAGGGGGAAAATCCCGTGGAGTGCAGGATGCGCATCCTTGCCCACCCACCCGCTGCCCCTCGCCCCGCAGCCCCTCGCCCCTCCTCTCTGCCCAGCGTGAGAAGCGGTTCGGGTCCCACGGATGCTGCTCTCCTGCCCCAGCACATGCTGTAGTCAGGAGCTGAGGCGTCAGAAGTGACTTTATATATGACAAAATTAACAAAAACATATGAGAGAGATTCACTTTTAACATGCAGGGACTCGCACGAGATTAAATATTACAGTGATCTGCTTGTTAGAAATGCCCAGGGATAGATAAATTAAAGCCAGACAATCTTTTCCCTCGCTTTTGGCTCACATCCTATCCCTACATGGGTTTTCCGCAGAGGAACTTGAAAACTTTGGGAATGTTGATTCAAAAGGTTTCTTCTCAAATACCTCATCAGCGGGTGGGGGGAGAGTCGTTCCCTGACCCTTTCTTCCTCTCCTCCGTGCCCTCTCCTTCGTGTGGAAATGGCAGAAAAACAAAAGGCTTTGCTCTCTACATCTTAGTTTACAGGGACACCTGTATCGAGGAAAAGCATCCACCAGCACCTTGGGGCCACACAGGCCATTCCCCACACAGAAAAATGATTCCAGTCTGCCCTGTCCTCTGCCACCACAGGTGGCTGCAGAGCCCCCCTTCCCACCCCTCCACCCCCCCAAGTGCTTTCTAGTTTTTTTTAAAAAAAAAAAACTTCCACTTTTTTTTTTTTTATTTTATTTTATCCCAAGGCGAGGGCAACTTCTACACCAGAAGTCTGCTCATGAAAGCAGCCAGCACCCCCAGGGGCCTGGGCTCCCCCAGCAGAGCAGCCGGGCAGGGCCCAGCACCAGGCTGAGGGAATGATGCTTCCCCCAGGGCTGGGCTCGGCTGGGACCTCTGCACAGGGAGTTTAAATCCCTAACGCAGGCAGGGTTTGGTCCTCGAGAGCCCCGGCTATGAAGGACCTGAAATAAATGCTTCAGAGCAGCTAACATGTTTTTTAGAGGTGCTAAACCTCTGTCTTCGCTAGCCTTAATCAAAACCTATCAACTAGAGCGTTTCTCGATACAGCCTCTTTCTTCTGGTGGAGACAGAACTTAACGTACGTGATTATGGGGGGGGGAGGGAGGGGGAGGGAATTGTGCCCATCCTCTCCCTGGCCCTATTGCCTTCACAAAGTGCAGCGGGGGACCCACCAAGCAGCCGGCAGAAAGCCGGGGTGCAGGTGCTGTCCCTCGGCCCCGGCGCCCCCCTGGCAAAAGTGGGTGGCATGAGCAAGAAAATGTGCTCCCATGGCATGTCCTGGGGAACAAGCAAGCACACCCGGATAGTTAGAGCCACAAATCAACCCGCCAGACCAGGACTGAGCCTGCAAAGCCACCGGGGCAGCAGGGCTCAGCAGAAGGCCGAGGGCTTGCAGGGCCTGCACAGGCTGCGATGCCCACGGCAGGGCCGAGCCCCGCCCCCCCCCCTCCCTTGGTGGGGATCCTTGGGGGTCTCTCTCCCCCTGCCCGGCCCCTTTCTCATGGTAACAAGCCCCTCACAGCGGGGATGGCCCCAGCTGGCCCCACAGCCCCACACGGGGCTGGGGGGGTGACACATGGGGTCATTTCCATGTGCAGCAGACAAAGGGGAGGCCATGGAGGAGGCATCTGGCAGCACCCACCGTGGCACCGCCGGCACAGGCTGCCCCCAGCTCCCCTCTCTGCATTTCCACACAGGAAAACTTGAGGAAAGGGGGAAAAACCCACAGCTAAGGAACTGCCCTTAAAACTGCCCCTTGAGCCACACCACCCAGTGCCTTGCACAGGGAGAGAGATGGGTATTTGGGGTCTGCTCAGTTTAGGATGTATGGGGTGGGGGGCTCCTATCTGAAGTGGAGAATCGTGTGAGGCTCTGCACGGGAATGCTGAGCACACTACGAAAGGGAAGAGGCTGGGAGCTGGGCTGCCAGCACCACCCCAATAAAGGCAGGATCTATAGGCTGTCATTATTTCCATATCCTAAAGAAGCTGCACACCCATTATTAGTTCAGAGCAGGGCAGGAAATCATCACCCGGATTAAGGTTAAATTCCATCTCAGAAGGGCTTAGCTGACTGCTAAATGCTTATGTCCAGTGTCCAAAAATTAAAAAAAAAAAAAAAAAAAAAAAAAAAGGAGAAACAACCCACCCCCACATAGCATGTTACAATAGCATCTAATAAGGTTAGGTGTTATGCCACTGCTGCGAGGCTCGGAGTAGTTTATCGCTCTGATGCAAGCCCTGCTAGGGTGCTTCAGAGCTGGAGGAACTGTGAGATTGAGGGCTGAAGAGCAGGCTGCAAAATTATTAATAGGGATTATTTGACAATACCAACATGTTCCTTGAAGCCCGTGAGCATCATCGCACGGTCTGAGGGTTTGTTTTTTAGTGTAGCTGCAGATATATGTTTTATGGTACAACATCGGTGGCACTCCTTCCTACTGCAGGTTAGGCTGCAGCTTCTCTTAATCTGCCGTTCATCCTCCCGTTCTGTAATCTGGAAATGCATGAATAATATGTAAGGCGTTTGTAATGGGATTAATTTATTTTGAGAACTTGTTTGTGTTGTGGGTTTTTGGTTGCTTTTTCTTATATAAAATGTGGATAACTGGAAATCGAGCGAGTCACTAATTAGCATTCACTTTTTTCTTTTTCTTTCTTTTTATCATATGCATCTAAATTCAGTTTAGCTCTTTAAGGAATTGCCAGACTGCCCTTGATTTATAGGCAGTGTCTTCTGGATCTGAGAGGATCTAATTCAAATTAATAATACTTGAATCTGATTTCAGGATATTTGCACTGTGCTATACATTTCATTAAGATATCGCCACGTTGTGTGCCTGTGTGTGTGCACAAGACTATCTACAGGTACATTTAGGTGTGGGCAAGTCATGAAACCTGCAAGAAAAAAAAATAAAATAAAATAAAAAAACAACGTTGGCATTTAGAGAGCAGTGGCAAGAAAACTTTTAGCAAAGCCAAGCTAACTCAGATCCGGGAGGAAAAAAAAAATCAAATAAGTGAATAATTAAAATAGCGAATCGGGGGGGGTGAGGGGGAGTAAAATAAGTGAATAATGAAAATAGCGAAGTGAAGAGCCTTGTCCCCACCTCTGCGCAGCTGCCGGGCTCGGCGGCGGCAGCCTCCAAGCGCTGCGCGGCCGCTCGGACCCACGGCCCGGGCAGGGCGCAAGTAGGGCGCAAATAGGGCGCAGGTAGGGCGCAGCCGCCGGCGCAGCCTTTTTCCCCCTTTCCTCCTGCCGCGCAGGGACCTGCGGCCGGGGGACAGGCAGCGGGGGGCTGTGGGGAGCCTCGGACCCCCCCTGCGCTGAGCTGAGCCCCCCCGGAGGCAGCCCCCCGCCCTGCCTCTCCCCTCTCCCCCAGACCCGGATCACACCGGGGCACCGACGCCTGCCTGGAGCTCGCAGGGCAGGTTTGGGGAGGAGGTGAAAAATAGCAATCGCATCGCGGTGGGGAGGATGAGCTGCTGTTGGGGGGCTTGGGGGGCCCCCGCCGTCCTTTGCAGCGTTTAATCTTCGGAAAGGTGTCCTCTGATCAGCAGCATTTTTTGAGTGCAATTGCTAGTGACTATTGCTCGCGTTCCTGCTCTTGCTGTAGGCACACATTCAATGCACAGTTCAAGAGCAGTTTATCTTAGCTTAATGTAAGTAAAAGTATAGTGTCGGATCAGTGTACCATTTGTTTCAGTTTTCTTCAGGAGGGAGGGAAAAAAAAAAAAAAAAAAGTGCTGTAATAGATTTAACTCTGTCAAAGCAGGGAAATTGTTCCGCAGCTCCCTAATACAGCCCTTTGGGCAGCTCCACGGTTACCTTCAGAAGGGATCATGCAAGTAGGCAAGACGTGAAGTTTATCTTTGCACGGAGAGCATTTCAAGCCCTTTTAGAGGAAGAAGCGGCTGCGGGTTGTGCTGGGAGCCGGGCAGGAGCGGCTGAGGCTCAGCCATAGCAGCCCCTTTGCACTAAACCGCCTCGCTCAGCATCCCCAGCCTGGGCTGCCTGACTTACTTCTGTATTAGTTCTCAATTACGTGCAGTGTAAACCAGCTTTTTGATTAACAAAACAGCAGAGCATTGGTTAAGAACACTTAAACTTCAAAAAAAAATCCCCCTGGGAAGTGGGCTCTGAATTGGTTAATAATGTGCAGTACTTGCTAAATTGCTGACTTCCAGATGTGGAAAATATCTTTCTTGTTTAGGACCTACGTAACCTGATTGGATTACGACAGAAGCGTCACATTGGAAGGCTTTTGAGTGATGATTTAATTAACCATACAGTAGAAAGCTGTATTTGCCAGGAAACCCCTTCCATATTTGCATAACCAATCCCTTCAGTGCAAAGGTGGAGTCTGGGCTTCTTCTCTTTTTTTTTTTTCTTTCTTTTTTTTTTTTTTTTCTAGATGCAATTTTATTTTAATTTTAATACTTTGCAAAGGTGAAAAACTTGTAACCTCTGCGAAGTTCGGTACCACGCGTTGCTCGCCCGAGCCGCCTGCCGTGCAGCCGGCCCAGGGCAGGGCAGGGGCAGGAAAAAGCGCCCAGCTCCCCCCTGCTCCCTATCTGTGAACAAAACAGAGCGACTGTAAGATCTCAGCACGGTTGTTGTGTTGTTTTTTTTTTTTATTACTATTATTATTTTCATCAGATTTAGCTGACTATTCAAATAACCTGGACGAGTGCTGAAATGAAATGAAAGAGGGAGAGAGGAAAAAAAAAAAAAAAAAAGATAATAATAATAATAAAAATGCCCCCAAAGAAACGCGTGAGGATAAAAATAAAACAGCAGCAAAACGAGCGGGAGTCAGCCAGGAGCTCGTTTGCGGTGCCCGCACAGAGTTTAGTTTCTAGGCGTTGCGTTAGGGTAAGTTTTGGCCCTCCGCAAGCAGCGGGAGCTGCGGGAGCGCAGCGGGGCAGGATGCGGCCCCCGGCGGCTTCCCAGAGCGGCCGAGGCGAGGGGGGGGGGGGGATCCCGCGGCGGGGGGGGGGGGGGGCGGGATCCGGCGGGGGGGATCCCGCCGGGGGGGGCGGCAGGGATCCAGCCTGAGGGCAGGGATCCGGCAGGATCCTGCTGGGGTTGGGGGGGGGGGGGGGGGATCCGGCACACGTCTCGCCTGGGGGAGGGGGATCCCATATGGGGGGGGGGGGCTGGGGAGAGGGCTGGGGGGGGGAGGTTTACACCCTGGGGGGGTCGCGGGGGGGGGAAGAAGCATGGGGGGGGGCGTAGGGATGCACCGCAGGGGGGGCGGGATGCAGCCTGGGGGGGAAAGATGCGCCCCCGGGGGGCAAAGATGCGCCCCTGGGGGGGTGAAGGATGAACCCCGGGGGTTAAAGGATGCACCCCGGGGGGGTCAGGGGATGCACCCCAAAGGGGAGGGGGGGGCAGAGGACGCAGCCGGGGGGGGGGGGGGCCGAGGCCGCATCCCCCCGCGGGGCAGGGGCTGCGGGGGGGCCGCGGGGCGCGGAGCGGCGCGGAGCGGGGCGGGGGGCGGGCGCGGGGCGGGGGGCGGGCGGGAGGAGGTGGAATTGCATTTGTGCCGCTAAAGCCCTTCGCGGAGACTTCAAGGTATAATCTATCCCAGATCCTTTCCCAGAGAGAAACTTGGCGATCACGTTTCCACATGATGCTCACGTTTGGTGCTCTTCAATTATCCCTCCCCACAAAGATAGGTGGCGTGTGTTTCAGGGTCTCTCCTCTCGCTCCTACAGAAAAGAAAAAGAAAAAAATGTCATTAGAAGAGGCGTAACACGTCAGTCCGTCCCCAGGTTTGTGTTTCCTGGAGTGGCAGAAAGAGATCAGTCCTAACCTGCCCAGCAGGAATAACGGTCCTTCCGACAACTCTTTGCAAGGCTTTTTACAATTTCTCCAGGAGCTGCATCTCCCTTCACCTTTTCTCCTCCACTTCGCGGCTTCTTCATGCTTTTGCTTCTCACCATTTCTGGCCAAAACTACAACCAAGACTTCGCAGGTAGGTTGGGAATTTAATTCCGTTTTCCTCCTTTTTTTTTTTTTTTTTTTTTTTCCTCCCCTTCTTTTTCCTCCCACCACCTCGCGCTCTAGCGGGCTTCTTTAATTTCGATAGCGTTTGACTATTTTTATTTTTATTTTTATTTTTTATTTTTTTTTTAAGCGTGCTGGCTTCACCCTGCCTCGCTCAGACTTGGGGCGAAAATCTCCCCCTTTCTTTTTTTTTTTTTTTTTTTTTTTAACCGAAACCCGAAGTCACTCGGGCTCCTGCTCCGGGAAGGGGCGAGCGGGGTCGGGGCGCTGGGGGCTGCCCCCCCCCCCCCCCCCCCCGCTACCTGTCACCAGGTACGGGAGGCGCCTTGCGCACCGCAGCAGCCAAAGTTTTAGCGCCGGGGAGGCACCCCGTCCTCCCGCAAAAGGGCGAAGTCAAAGGCTGGGGATTTAAAATAAAAGCCACCCGGCCACCTCCTGCTCTTTTTCCTTGTAGGGTTCCCTCCGGAGCCCCAAAGTTTGCAGGTACCTGTTAATGGTAACGCCGAGCCGGCGCGGCCGGGCACCGCTGGAGCCCCAGCCCGGGGCAGGGCTCCCGGCGAGGATGTGTTTCCCCAACCAGAAAGTTTGCTGTTTTGTCTGCTTACTTAGTTTCATTTCTTTATTTTATTTTGCGAAGCTGGGTGAAGTAACACCTTAGCTTCTGGGATCCTAAAGCAAGAAGTGAAAGTACTGACTGGAACTTAAAAGTCGTTTACCAAAAAGCGAAAAAAAAATATTAAAAAAAATAAATAAAATTGCTAGCCAGTTGTCTGGGAAGAAAAGTGTTGCCGAGGTCTGCAGGTTTCAAATTGTTGACAACTTTTGGGGGGAGGCTGAAGAGCAGGGGAGATAGCGAAATGCATTTAAAACAATTCTCCATTGGGCGTTTTGCATGAAAACGCCACTCGCCGAGGAAGGCTCAGAGCCTCGCTCGCCTCGGCTCCTGTCCTCCCCACTCTGCTGCATCCCGTGTCAGACCTGCCCCGGCGATGCCAGCCTTGCCCACTCCAGAATCGGGAAAAACTGGCAAATCCTAAACTTTCTGGCGCATTTCTCAGCCTCTCCCTTCCTCGGCCGCATGCATCCACATCCAGGGAGCTCGCAATCCTCCCTGCCCAGGCGCAATCCCAGGCAGGAGAGTGTGAGTAAACATGCTGACCCCGCACACACACACTCTCTATATTCCCATCCTCTTACCTGCTCGGGGATTTTTTCAGCCAGGCAGGTTTTATAACCGCAAAGGTCTGAACAGAGAGTTCAGACGGAATAAAAGACCTAGCAGCAACACACTTCCCTGCTCAGTCCTGGTGGTGTGAAGCTCCAGCAAAGTCAAAAGACGCAGGGAATAATAATAAATAGAAAAGCCCACTTTGCTGAGGAAAAAAAAAAAAAAAGGTGAGGCAGGTAATCATTTATTTTATTTTATTTTTCTACATTTTGTACAAAACTCCCAGTGCAGGGGAAGACAATAGATGCGAAGGCGAGGAGGGGGAATCCTGCTCAGGAGAGCAAGGGTTAATTGCCCTTGTTTTACAGTTTGCATCTGTTACATCTTTTATAGCCCCCTGTTTAAACTAATCCTCAAGTCAAAGCATCTTTAAAGCTACAGCATCTTCCTCGAGGTGGACTGAGTTTCAGGAGCGTTCTTGCAGCAAAGCAAAGGCTCCAGTGACAGATAGAGGCTCCTGCACAGCCGGGCACGCACAGTAGGTCCCAAAGTTTACAAGTTAAAACACACACACGCAGCCTGAGAGCCTGAAAACTCTGACAGCGGTAGTTTTGATTTCTGTTTCTTTTCTGGGGAAGGAGAAAAAAAAAAAAAAATGACACTCTGAAGCTTTGTTTAAGTAAGGGGCAGGGGAAACCCTGAATATTGTCAAACTGACTAAAAAGGTGACAGAGGTTTATAATTACCCCGCTCATTGTTAGGGGGAGGGGGAGGTCTCCGCGCTGTGCTTTACCCCAAAAGGACAGGGGAGAGCCATGTTTCCCTCCGCTCTTATCACTTCGCCGGGGTGCACTTTGGCAAAAAAATAAATAAATAAATAAAAACAAAATAAATAAAATCAGGGCAGGGGCAGCAGCAGCAGAGAGGGCTAGCATTTCGTGCGCAAACAAGTCCTAATGTCAAATTAAAGTACTTTTAGGAGGAAACGGTCCGCCTAGCATTGAGTCAGGCAGCCTACTGTAAAAGCTGTGCTTCTCCTCATATACGGTCATGAGTTATGACTCATTGGAGATGTAATTCTGGGCTCTCTCTGATCTGCTTTGCTGGTGCAACACACACACACACACACACACACACACACGCACACACACACACACGCACACGCACCCGCACACGCGCGCACACGCACCCCGGGAGCGAGCGGGAGCCACACGCACACGCACACCCGCACGCAGGGGCACGCACCAAAAAGAAAGCGAGCAAAAAGAAAAAAAAAAGAAAGAAAGAAAGAGAAAGAAAGAAAGAAAGAAAGAAAGAAAGAGCAAGAAGGCAATCTGCCCGGCTGGGGAGCGAGGGGGGAGCCCTCTCCGTCTGCGTCCCACCTCCCCCGGCACGGCAAGCCTCGCCGTGTGCGTGGATGGGTTCTTTTGCGGGTGCAAATTCGGGTCCCCGTTGGCGCCCTGCGTTTAAATGGGATATACCAATGCCCACATTGTTGCTGTGTTTGGTTGTTACATAGAGTCTGCGTGCTGCTGAATCAGGGAGTCGAGTCCATGCGAACTGCCATCTGATCCACTCTTATCAATGAAGCAGCAGATCATGGCGGATGGCCCCAGGTGTAAGAGGCGAAAACAAGCCAACCCCCGGAGGAAAAACGGTAAGCAGCCCCCCGAGCAAACTTTTCCGGCCGGGCGGAGAAGCCCCGGGGCGGGGGGGGTGGCGGTGGAGGCGGGGGGGGGGGGCGCTGGAAGGCGAAGCCGGGGGGGGGCACGGCGCAAAGCGGGGAGGCAGCGGCGGAGCCCGGAGCGGGGCGTCCCGCGGAGGCTGCGCGGCCGCGGAGGCTGCGGGGCTCCGGTGATGCTTTGGGGGGGGGTTGGGGGCACGGGGAGGCATCGGGGCGTTACGGGGAGGGGGGCCGGGGGGGGCGCGCAGCGCGCCCCCGCCGCGCCCCAAAGTTTGTTGCGCGGGAGCGGAGCGGGCGCGCCCCTGCCCCGCGGCCGAGGGGAGGCGGCGGCCGGGGGCTGGAGGGGCCGGGGGGGCGCCGAGAGGTGCGCGGGGGGGGGGGCGGCCGGGGAGCCGCCGGCCCTGGGAAAAAGCCGGCACCGTGAGAACCCCGGGGCGCGCCGGCACCGGGCAGCGCCTCTCGCTCGGGCTCGGCGGAGGCTCCGCAAGGAAACTTCCTCCCCGGTAACCGGTAACCGGCCCCACGAGGTCGGGGACGGGGCGGGGGGGGGGGGAGGGGGGGGGACGGGGGACTCCGGGCCACGCTCGCCTTCGCCCCCCGGCCCCGGAGGCTGCGGGGGGCCGGGGGGGCGGTGGGACGCGGTGCCCCGCTCCGAGCCCCCCTCGGGAGGCTGGCGCGGGTGCGGGGCTCTGTGTGCGTGCCTCCCCGAGTCCCCCCCCCCCGGGTTTTTTTTTGTTTTTTTGTTTTTTTTTTTTCCCTTTCTCCCCCCCGCCCTCCCCGGCCGACAGCCGCTGCCCCCTCCCGCAGCCCCTGGCACGGCCGGGCCGGCCCCGCTCGCAACAACTTTCCTCCCCGCCGAGGAGCCGGGGGAAAGGGAAGATGTTTTGTGCGAACCTGAACCCGCTCGCTTAGGGCTCGGCTACTTCTTTTAAGTGGAGAGGTGGAGGTGGGGGTGGGAAGTGGGGGGGGGGGGGGTGACGGGGACGGGGGACGACGACGGCACGACAACAATAACAAAAAAAAAAAAAAAAAGAAAAAGAAAGAAAGAAAAAACAAAGAGAGAATGTTGATTAGAAACAAATGATCCTTCCCCCCCCTCCCCTTCCCTCTCTCTCTCTAGGTTGTGAGTGTGTGCGAGTGTGTGTGTGTGTGTGTGTGTGTGCGCGTGTGTGTGTCTTTTTCTTGTTGTGGTGGAGGCGTCGAGCCATATGGGGGAGTGATAGAGGAATTTTAGTCAGAAACTGTTCGCTGTGTTACACTGGCTTTTCCCTTTGTGTTGTCTTTGATCTATTTGCTTGGCTTAGTATTACAAAAAACCCCAACTAAAATAATATATTCCGAGCAGCTTCCCAAGGATCCGTTCCTTGTTATCTTTTTTTAAAGTCTCTCCCCCTCCACCACCACCCTTTACTCTTGTGTCTGTCATTATTTAAGGTGGTCCTCACAGAGGAGACCTCCCCTTCCCCTCATCTCTGGGTAATTTAGTAGACATTAAAATTACACGTAATGTTTCCCTCTCCTCTCTTGTGTTTCCTCTGTTCTTTTTATTAAATGTTGGTTATTGATTTTCTAAAATCAATGTCTGTTGTGGGGCTTTTTTCCCCTTACAAGTATCTAAAGCACGTTGCTGATCAACTGGATAACAAAAGCTTTGTGTCAAGTAGCCTTTTTTCTTATGTTAAACAGTCATTTTTGAGAGAAAAAGAGAGTGAGATTTAAAGCAACGCATCCAGAAGTGCTCTTTTGCAGGAAAGAATATTCTGAGTGTTTGAGGGGGGCTTATTCTTCTGCTTTCGCCTCCTCGCCTTTTAACACAAGCTTATTAGTTTAGCGTGTTAAACCCATCACACGCTCCGTGCTGAGGGATGCGCCCGTGTGTCTAACGTTTTCTCCCCCCGATCCGAGTGGAGAAACAGAAATAAAAGGGCCGGGTGCCCGCGTTTGGGTAGGGCACCCCGCTGCAGCCTCTGCCCCCTGCCCTTGCGCGCAGGGCTTGGGGAGGACGCGCGGCCCGGGGTGGCGCAGGCTCCTGCCTCCCCTTCGCCTCGGGGCTTTTCACGCCGAGTGCTCTAACTTGGGGAGCCGCCCCCCGGCTCGGGAGCCGAAAGTTGAGTTGCGATTTTGGAAGGCGACCACCGAAAGAGCCCGCAAACTTCAGCCCAAGTGTGCGCGCTGGCTGCGCGAAGGTCTAACTCGTGTGCCGGCAGCCTCTTGCTCTGGCCAGGGCCGGGGGGGAAAGGCTCCGCTTTCTGCCTGTCCCCTCTTTTTTTTCTCTTCGTGCCCCAGAATTTGGTTCTCTCATTCATTTCCGAGTGAGAAATGTCCTGGTTTTGAGAAGCAGGTAGACGAGCGAGGGTGGGTTTTGGTGGTGGTGGTGTTGGGTTTTGGTGGTTTTGGTGTTGGGTTGGTTTTTTTTTCTATTTTTTTTTTCATTTTCTCTTTCTCGACAAGCACGTATCCAGTGCCTTTCCCGTTGGGAATTGCCCAGGATTTATCTGGACTGAGTGGATTTTTGCCTCTTTCCTGGATTCGTGGAAAAGATGTCACTTCTGAGCTTGTGTCTTTGCTGATAACACTAGAAACGGTGATGCTTATCGAAATCAGGCAGAAATTCCTTAGAAACGCGGCAGGACCAAACAAAAAATTTAAAATTAAAAAAAAAAAAAAAAAAAAAACATAAAAAGCAAAAAAAAAAAAAAAAACCACCAAAAGTAGATGGCCATCGAGGAAGCCGGAGCGGCGTGGGCGCAGTCGGCCCCGAATTGCAGGGGGGGGACCCCGCGGGATCGCCCAGCCGCCGCTCCGGGTGCGCGCCCGGCGGCGAGTGCGGGGCTGGGCAGGGCTCGGCTCGGCTCGGCTCGGCTCAGATAACGGGGCCGGCTGCGATCGCGGCGCCGAGCGGGGGGGAAAGCCGGGGGGTGGCCCCGTGGCGGGGGGGGGGGGGGGCGAGATAACGGCACGGCAGGGGGCTGAGAGGCTTGGGGGGGGGGGGGGTGTGCAGCGGGGCAGGACGGCCCCCCCCCACCCCCCCCCCCCCCCCGGGGGATGAGAGGGGGGAGGAAAGGAGGGGACCCTAGAAGTGGGGTGGGGGGGATTTGGGGGTTGAGGGGGGGCCGGGGGACGCAGCCCAGGAATGCGGCGGCGCCCCGGGAAGTTGGGTCAGATGATTCCCGGCGCCTGACTCACTTCGCGGCACTTTCACTCGGGAGAAGTGGCGGCGGAGCAGGAGGAGGAGGAGGCGGAGGAGGAGGAGGAGGAGGAGGAGGAGGAGGAGGAGGAGGAGGGAGACGGTGGAGGAGGAGGAGGAGGAGGAGGAGAGGGCAGCGAGCCCCCTTTCCGCCCCGCTCCGCACGGGCGCCCCGCGGAGGCGGGGGTGCGCAGGCGGCGGAGCGGGGATGCGCGGAGAGGGGCGGCGGGGTCCCCGCTCCCTGCCCTGCCCTGCCTTGCCCTGCCTCTCTCCTCCTTGGACGGGCCAGTGTATTTTTTTTCCCCTGACCCCCCCCCCCCCTCAAAAAAAAGAAAAAAATTAAAATCCCCTGGAAGGAGGGGAAAGGGGGAGGGGGGAAAGTTGGAGCTAATTTACTCCAAAGTTTCAGTAAACAGCTCCCTTTGATTCCTTTGCCATCTCGCTTCCAGTTGCGAAGAAAAGGGAGAAAGTTCACTGCTTTCAGGGCGTCTGAGCCGAGCTGAGCCCGCAGCAGCCGAGCGGCCGCGGTCGCAGTGCCCGGAGCCTTTCCCCAAAAGACACCCAGCCTCCTTCAGGGGATGTGGGGAAGGGGGGAAACCCACTTCACTTCCCACTTGCCAAAGAGAAAAACGAGCCCGGCTGCTGCCTTTAGTGAGTGGGAAGCGAGGCTCGCCTTCCCAGCCGGGAGAAGTTTGGGGGCAGCCCGGGGGAGGCTGGCGAGGCAGCGGGGAGGCTGCCTGTCGCGACATTCAGGTGGCGCAAGCCGGAGAGGGCACCTGGGAGCGCTGCCTTGCCTCGGCACCTTGCCGGGGGGCCGAATCCGTTGCGAGCAGATTGCTCGGGAGAGCGGCTTCCTCGGCTGGGAATAAAATGCGCTCCGTCGAGGGAAGCACCTGGAGATAGGTATTAAAAATCGAGGCGCAAAATGCGGGCAGGGCGCAGCGCATCCCCCGCTGCACCGCTCCGCGCACCGTGGTGGCCGGAGCGAGCCGTGGCAGGGAGCAGAGGAGGCTGCTCTCCGTGGCAGGGCTGGTCTATTCGTTTTATTCGGAGTTTGGAGAGGAGCAGGGAATTTGGAGATTAGCGCCCGCTTCGCCGTTTGCCATTCGTGAGGGTGCTGCGCTCACTGGGTGCTGGTTATTGCACGCGAGGAAACTTTTGGGGGAACCTCTGACTGCTGTGAGAAAATACATTCGGTGCCTGGCAAAGCCAAATATGAAAAATTAAAAAATAAAATAAATAAATAAAAAAAAAGGAAACGGTTACAAGTTAATTATTGATAACGATACGAAGCCAAGTGCCCAAGGTAGGGAAAATAGACGGAAGACCGAGATGCAGGCTCAGGACAGGCTGGTAATATCGCCCAAGAAAAATGTGTGTCTCCCTTTAGAGTGGAAGGCAGGGTGTTGATTCTTTTACAGCAGCCTCACATTCATTCCAAGAAATAGGAAATTCTTCGCCTCCCAACAGTTTTTGGCATCTGCATTATCCCAGTGCTTTTAAGGTGCATTTTCTCCTCTGTGAAAGAGAACTCTTTGTCCTTTTTTCTCCAAGACCATGGCTTCCCAAGGTAGACACTATTTTGTGCCTGTCACATAGAAAGGGAGTGCAGGTTTGCAGTGCTCACAGACAATTGATTGTCTGCCCTAATGTGTTTCATTTACATGTTTATAACGTCAATAGTGCTGGGGTGTCCACTGTACCATTCATTCCAGCATTCCCACAAGGGTGCAATTGTCTGAATGGCCAAGTCAGACACCTTTTTGATTGCTCTTTAGTTGTCTTTTTAGAGTACGGAGAAAAAGGAGAGAAATCTGTGAGGCAGAAACACTAGTTGAAAATATTTCAGAATTAAACGTCACCATTAAAGCAGATGTGAGCATTAGACAAACAAGATATTTTAACTAAGGCTCTGAAGGTGTAAACAAATTCAGAACGGAGGGGATGGTTACTGCACGCTGCATCCAGTCCTGCTCCTTAATTTTTTAGGCTCCTTTTTTTTTTTTTTCATGTTCTGTGGTTTTCATTTTCATTTCAGCCTCTGTAAATGCAGCCACCTCCTAACTCTTTGTATGCTTAGCTGTAATTTGCGATTTTTTCCCTGTGTATTTACATATCTCTGTTTATGCCAACAGCGTCAGCTAACCGCTTGGAAAGTCTAGGGAGAGAATATTCAGGCTGCGAGAAGCGTAAACTTAAAAAGAAATAAAAATAAAAAAGTAAGGTCCAAATATTTCTTGATTAAGCATTTTTGATGAAAAAAAGAAAGGACAATGCCTGGACTTCTTGAGGCAGTTTAACTCGAATAGCTGTGTACCAACTTCTTAGGGCTGCGCTTGCCGTCCTCTTACGCTGCGAGCTTCCAGCAAAGTGCTCCTAGGAGTTGCAAAGTCACTAGAAGCTTGGTTTTTAAGGTGTGCTGTGCTGTTTGCGTATGCCACCCTGTCCTTCAGCACAGAAGCTGCTTTCTGAGGGAGGCGAGAAACGACTGCCTGCGTTTCGTACCCGACTAGCTGAGCCTCGCAGATGCGGGGGGATCTGTGCATGCGTGTGCACCTAGCTAGGCGTGCGGGGAGAGAGGCTGTGCGCACACCCAGCACATGCAGGTCCGCCTGAAAATAACGGCTCGCCTTTCAGACGAGCTCCTTTCCCCCCTAAAAACGACGACGGTACGATTAACACGAGTTGACCTGTTCCGTCCACGGGCCAGGAAGGGAAAAGAGCCCCAGGTCCTGGGGAGGTAAAGCGAGGGAAAAGTTTTGTGTTCTGTTTTTTTCTTCCCTCCCCTCTCTATAATTTTTGTTGTAATTTAAAAAAAAAAAAAAAAAAAAGCCTGTTTGTGGAGAGATTTTTTTTATTTTTATTTTTTTTTTGTGCCTACCAGGGAAGACACACACAGTAGATGCACCGTTAGCTGAACCCCTGACACGGCGGTCTTTTGAATGCCTTAGGTATGATTTCACTTTCGCTCACATCAATGCTGACCTGAATGCCTTTCATATCTGATCCGCTGTGTCTCTCCCAGTAAACATCCCCTGAGGGGAGAACAAAGAAAGGAGCTCTTCTTCTTCTTAATCACAATTCAGCCCATTCACCGCCGGCAGGCTACATTTGCATTCTGCAACAGAAAGCCAAGATGAAAAGAAAAAAAAAAGAGAGTGAGAAGAGGGGGGAAAAAGCAGAAGGGTGGAGGCTGAGTAAAATAACTTAGGTGTTTGTAGCTGTTTGTTGGGCTTCCCCTAGTTACAAGCCTTATATAGATCCTGCTCTACCCAGCCTTGGCTCCTCTGACAGGCAGATAGTGTTACAAGATGGCATGCCTGTACTATTCATGGCCACTCGCTCTAACACTTGAGGTAGAAAGTGTCAGGGAGGGATCAAATTCTACTCCGAGCAGCCTGCTAGAGTTAGGGTCAGGTGTGTGTACTCTCGGCTCTTGACTGCTGCCTATTCTTTTCGTTTAATTACGATTATTGTTTACTCGCCGTGACCTTGGGCAGAGGGGTGGCCGGGGGGGGGGGGGGCAGGCAGGCTGGGCCACCCCCGGAGGGCTGTGGAAGGGGGAAAAAAAGCCGGCTCCCCAAATTAACGGGGTGTCACGTCTTCCCCGGGGGGCTCCGGGTGAGGGGCAGCGGCTGGGGGGGGCTCCGGGACTGTCGTTTTTCTCCCCCCCCCCTCCCCCCGGCTTTGGCCGGCCCGCCCCGTCGGGGAAAAGCAGCGAGCTGCGGCCGGCAAGCGGCACCGAGGAGGAGGAGGAGGAGGAAGAGCAGGAAGGCGACCCTAGTGGCACTTCCAGTGGCCGTGCTCTCTGATGGTCACGTCCACGTCCATTTTCCCACCGCCCCCCCCTCCCCCCCCCCCTTTATTTCCCCGGCTGCCCGCTCTCCCCCAGCTCCTCTGGGCTTTTCAGAAGCCACTTGGAAAGAGATGGCGAGGTCTTTGGTCGGAGCCACTTTTTTCGCACCAAGAGGAGGTTTATTTATAACCGGATCCCGCTTACTGAAAAGTATTTAAGCCCTTTCAGGCAGAGCTGTCAAAATTTCCCGTGTTGTTTGCCTCTATTTGCAACATGCAGAAAGTCCTATGCAGTTGCTGGTGTTGGAATAGCCGGGGTAGCGCAGAAATCTCAAGTGACAAGTTTTCAGCTACACCATCTCCTGCCGACCAAACTGTCATTTTTTTTTTTTTTTTTTCAGAAACCGCTTTTAAGATCCTCACTTTTTTTCCCCCTTTTTATTTTTTTTTTATTTTTTTTCCCCATCAGCAAATAGATTAAACGTGCTAAAGCAACTTCGGGAGGGAAGAGCAGCTCGAACAATGCGGAGCGGGAGGGATGTCTTATTTTCCTGTAGCTGCTCTGGCAGATCTCACTCAGAAGGAGCACGCTAAGCGAGATGTTACCAGTTGAACAGAAGCATGTGACACAGATTCCTGATTTTTTCCCAGAAGATTTGCAGAATTTACAAAAAGAGATTATCTCTACACCTTCCACCCTCCTAACCACCCCCATGACCCAAGCAGTGGAGGATTTAGGCAGATTTACTTCAGTAAACACCTTTGGACACTTGGGGAAAAGTAGGAGTCTGTTTGCAAAAGCAGGCTTTTGTTAAGTGAGGTGCTGGATAATGCTTTACCCGGCAGCTGTGATATTAACCTCCCCGGCGAGGCTGCAGAGCGCCTTAACTCCTTGCGCGCTGCGCGGCCGCAACCCGCGCAGGTACCGCGCAAGGGGCGCGCAGGCGGGAGGTGCCCGGGGGCAGCCTCGCCTCCAGCCTCTATCCTCCATCCTCCTGCCTCCGTCCTCCTGTTTCTTGCCTCTATCCTCCTGCCTCCAGCCTCCTCGCCGGCCCCGGGGCTGCCAGGACATGGGGGCACCGCCACCGTCGCCACCCCCCCCCCCCCCAGCCTTCGGTTCCCCTCTGTTCCGAGCCCTCTGCCCCAAATTTCGGCCGGCCCCCAGCCTCCCCGGTCAGCTCGGAGGCTCTCCCAAGCAGCCCGTGGGCTGCTTTTATTGTATTTATTTAATTATTTTCGGGAGAATAACTTTACAGGTGTTTCTCTTTTTAGCTCCAGCATAAGATTGCCTCGTTTCAGGATTTGTTGTCGAGGGTTCTTATTAATTTTTTTTTTTTTTTTCCTTCCCCCCCCCCCCCCCCCCTTAAAGTGGAGGTGTCGATGTTAGAGCAGCCACAAACGTGTGAGAAAGCAAAGGGTATGAGACGTGACAGAATTAAAGGTGTTTGCTATGCTGTTACCCGTGTGTCAAGCTGCAAGCTCCCTTTGTCGCAGCCTCCCGGAGGTTCGCTGGCGCGGATCCTCTCCCCTCCCAGGCGAGGCAGCAGCTCCCGGCCGGGGGGGGCCGTGCGGTGCCCACGCCGCTGTCGCCTGTCCCCCGCAGCCCCTCGGGGCTCCGACGGGGCGCTCAGCCCCGCACCGCCACCGGGCCAGCACCGCGGCGGCTGGCAGGGAGAGCCGCTTGGCAGGGACGTCATCTGCCAAATCATCCCATAATTACGTTTTATGTTATTTGTATGAATGACCAAGCATGCAGTATTCCTTTCGGAAATCAAAGGAAGGCTTAAAACGCGGGTTTGAATACTTTCAGACCATGGTCAGGTCACAGTTTGGGAGCTGAATTAAACTGATCTCATTTGTGATCTAATTGAGGTTGGCAACAACCTTAGCGGTAGCAATAACACACAAACACACAAATCAAAGAGCAGAATTCAGCAAATCAGATCTTTTGCTCCAATTCTGCCCGCCGCTTATTCTCCGGCTGCCAGCGGAGAAGTTAAACTTTGTCCCGCTTCTCGGCGCCGCCGCAAAGCCCTGCATATTTTCGGGGCCGGGGCAGGACGCCGGGGCTGCCGAGAGGAGCTGGGGGGGGCGAGCAGGGGAGCGGGCACGAGTGGGGTCCCCAGCGACCCCCCGTCACCGGGGGGGGGCACGCGTGGGAGAAGGGAGCGGGGGCCGGGGCGCCGCGGGCAGCAGCGAGGCTCCCTCCCTCTCTCCTCCCTCCTCCCTCCCTATCTGCGCATCCATCGCTGCGGATTCCAGGAATGCAATTACCAGAGTGGCTGCGAATTGTTGACAAATTTGCCTGGGACCGTCGGGGAGGGAGCTGCGCCGGGGCCGGGGCGCGGGGGAGCCCCGACGGGGGCGGGGGGGGGGGGGGGGGGGGTGGGGAGCGCTGCGCTGGGGACCGGCACCGGGCACGGCCGGGGGACCCCCGTCGGGGAGGGCAGGGGGCTCCCAGCGACCCCCCCCACCCCCCCCCGCCGGCTCCAGGAGCCCTTTGCCGGCTCCCCCCAGCCCCGCACCAAGCCCGGGGGGGCTCCGTGGCCGCCCCCACGGGGGCCGCCCCCTCCCCAGCGCGGCTCCGCTCGGCGCGGCCCCAAACTTGGCTCACGGGGGGGGGGGGGGGGGATAATTTAGGGGGGGGGATTGCGAGGAACGGCCCCTTACCACCTCCCCCCCCCCCGGTGCGGGCTTTGAGACGTGTCCTCAGCTCCCCCCCTCCTCCCGGCCGGTGTTTTCCTCGGCTAAAACCTGTTTACTCGCCTCTTTTTTTCTTTTTTTTTTTTTTTTTTTTTTTTTTTTTTTGACGTGCAATGAGTTTCCATCTCCTGCGAATCTCTAAGAAATAGATAAAGCATTATATCCCCCCCCCCGGCCCCCCCGCTCGTATTTTAAAGCAGCGATCCTGACAGCAGTACTATTATTGCACTTTATGTTTTAGTGGATGTTTGCTGTTGCTAGTTACAGCAACACTTATCATAAGACAGCAAGAAAAGAGTAGTCCCTGGTAATTAAAGTAATGAAATATTCATTTACTCTACCTTTTCAGTAGTCTCACAAATTAGGCTGCTACATTTAATGCCTGCACTGCCTCTGTTTTTATTATAATGGCAGCTTTCGCATCTGCAATTAGGACTAATTCTGACAGTTACAATTTCTGAGGGATGGTAAACAGTGAACGAGATGTGCAGCAGTGGTATTACACGTGAAAAGCCCTTGTCTCTTTAACCTTGTTGTTTTTTTTTCTCGCAGAGGTTACCTTTTCCCGATGGTGCAAAATCGACTTGACATAACTGTTCATCAGTTTCAGGGTTTTCCCTGGAGGTATTTGCATCAAATCAGCCCAGTCAAGCTTCAAGTTGAAATTGGCAGGCCAGAAACTGACAGGGTAGGGACTGGGAAAGAGACAGCTAAAGTGCAGGCAGCGAGCTGACAGCAGCGGCGGGCAGGCAGGGGGAGCGGGCTCAGCACCCGGGGCTGCCGTGCCCAGACCCCCCCAGACACCCCCCAGACCGCTTCAGACCCCCCCCCAAACCCCCCCGACCCCCCTGTGCATCCCCAGGGAGCGAGCATCCCCAGCCCTGCCTGGCCAGCAGGGTTGGGGATGGGGGGCGGGGGGGGGGGGAATATAACCAAGGTCTGGGGTGGGGGGGGAAGGTGTTTGGGAACAAAGAGGTGCTGGGCACAAGTTGGCACCGCCAGCAAGCCGGGGGGGCTGCTGCCCTCCTTGCGGGGGTGGTCATGCCCTTTAGCTGGGAAGAGAAGTGACTGAGGGGGTTGTTCCTAGCCATGGGAGCATATTTTGATGAACTCCAAATAAATAAATAAATAAATAATAACAATAATAATAATAATAATAATAATAATAATAATAATAATAATAATAAAAACAGAGGGACGATCATCTGCAAAGATAATTACATGAGAAGCAAAGCAAACATTTCCTCCAATACGTTATTTCATTTCCCCTCTGCTGGGGGGCGCTGAGCGGGATGGGGTGGGAATTAATTTTTAATAGGTTATTGGACAAATCGGGGCCGTTTCCACCTCTGTCCCCGACAGAATTTCACTTCTTTGCAAACGATTCCAAATCTTGTTCAGTGCATGCAAGGGAGCTGCCTAGTGAGTACCAGGCGACGCTGTCACACCCGCTCCCTCTTTAAAGGTGAAAAAGAGCAAAACTGCGTTACTTTCCCGGGGAAGAGAGCTGACAATATATACATACTTTTCCCCCTAAATACATACATGTAGTCTTTACCAGATGATTAAAAACCCCTCTCACTTTTCCTACCAGCCTGGTGCTAAAGTAAGCCTTGCTTTCAAACAGTTTTTCAGCTGTGTGTGTGACAGGCATTGGCTGATCTGCTGATGCCCATTCGACAGGCACTGTTGAGCTAAAGTGGTGTGACGGCACAGTTTTGTTAAGCTGTGAACAAAGGGCTGGAGATGCCTCGCTGGCATCATCCATGTGCATATTGGCCTTGTCACAGTTTTGCTTGATTTAATGCTCTGTTTATTCCTAGATATTAGAACTTAAATTCCAAACAATATGTTTTCGTATATTACACACAAACTTTATTTTAAAAGCTTTTGCTCCCGAGAGCCACAGATCCGTTTGTCTGTCCGATATCCGTGCAGCAACCACTTAAAACGTAGCTCCCAGATAAATAGGTGGCCAGCAGCCTCTTAACTGTTATCCACTTAAAAATGGGATTTCAGTTTTAAAAAGTCTTATAAGGGTAAAAGATTTATTTTTTCTTTGATCATTCGTTGAGAGTTGTTATTTATTTCAACAGTGGATTTTCTCATAAGCTCCCAAGGAGAGGTTGCCCCGCGTGCAGGCAGGGCAGGCAGGATGGACTTTCCAAGCACCACATCATCCCGGCGGGGCTGCTGTGATAAAAGGAGCGCCTTCCAAATACCTGTAAGCGTGGTGGGATGACTCCTGGCAGGCAGACATAAAGAAAACTGGGTTACGGTAGGTTAGTGGAAGGGAACAGGAAACAGGATTAAGATTAAAATATGTATTCATTAGGTGGCCACAACTTTGCATCTCAGCAGTTCGCCAGGAGAAAACTTGAGCGTGTGGAGCTATATTTAGGTCCTGGTTGTCGTCTTGCAGAGGTGCCGTAGGCTTTATCCGTAGAAAGTTTTTTCCCCCTTCTCCTTCCTCGTCGTCTCTGTAAACTCTCCTCAGGTTTGCTGCAGGCATTTGCTCAGAGATTAGCTGGCCAGCTCGCATGGCAGAGGTAGCCCTGGGAGGCAGCTCTTGGCCGAGAGGAATGCTCTGTAGGTCGGGGCGTGAAGAGAGAAGGAGCTGCCCAACTGGGGCTGGGGATCAGGTATTTTCCTCTTTGTTTCCTATCAGAGACAAAGTGCTTATGGAAAGGTTTGTGGTGAGACATCAAATCCCAGCAGGAGCACAGATGTTCCCACTTTTACAGGCTTACCAATGAACATTTCAGCTTAAACAAGTTTATGAAATAAAAGATTTATTTATTTTCCCTTAGTAGGTGCAGCATCTTAGTTTGATTGTGTAAAGATTGTATCGCTCCAGCCACTCGGGGTTATTTTGTCCAAGGCACGGTGCTTTACTCGAGGGCTCCAAGTAGGGCTGGGAGAGAGGGGAGGAGGGGGAGGAGGGAGCGTTCAGCAAAATGAAAGTATTCCTTCTCCAAACAGTGCGGTCGAGAGCCTAAATCTGAAATTGAATCTGCTGGATGAAACCTGTACAATTTTTCTACCTGCCCTTAGCCTGCTTCCTTTCAACTATGACAGTTTTACTAACTGAAACGAATGGGCTCGCTTTCCCCCGTACCTATGCTCAGTGTGCGTTTACATCGAGTACTTCAAACAGAGCGCTGGGTGATATATGTCGGGGGACAGCTTGCACAGGAGAAGCTTTAATGGTTAATTTTTGTATAGCTTTATAAATGAAAGGGACTTAAACCTACTAGCAGTATAGATCACAAGACCTTATGTGGTCTATTCTTCTCTAGATGCACAAGAGATTTACGTGCCTAAGTCCCATAAGAGTTAATGGGAGTTACGCATGTAAATCTCTTCCGCAGTGAGATAATAGACCCTTTTATGCATGAATAGTGGGATCCTTACGAAAATCACCTACTGAACCGTAGACTTTCCGTCCTTCCCTCTTAACCAATATTTAGGAAGTGAGCAGGCCAGCAGATGAGACCAGGAACCCCTGGAGATGTCCCCAGACCTCAGCCTCTGGCTGCAGCACGCAACCAGCCCCAGGTCCTCCTCGTCCCTCTTTCTGTCTGTTGTGGGTGGCATCACAGGTGTGGGGTGACGGGACACAACTTCTCCTGTCCTGGCCAACTCCAGTGACCTGGGGCCTCTCTCTGCCGATTGCAGGGAAGGCCGGGCTGGGGAGAAGGCGAGAAGGCGACATCTCAGAGCTTCTCGGCCTCGACACGTACATAGCTTAGGAGATCTGTATCTGCAGGCCGTGAGTCAGAAGCAGATCTTATTCCCCGCAGCGCAGAGCCGGAGGTGGCTGGTGCCCGGCGCAGGCGCGCTCTGCGCCCTCCCCGCGTGTCCCGGTGCCACCATTGTTCCTGCCCAGCGCCCACGCGCTCCTCCCGATAGCGATCTGAGTGAGCTGGGCAAGCCGCACGCTTGCCAGCCCTCAGCTCCCAGGCCCGGCTAAGCACAATTCAGAAAACTTGTGCCATTAGGCTATCAGATGAAATCCAAGGGTTTCTACCAGCGGCGGAATGGGAAAAGCCCATTGTTTGTTGATTATCGTATCATCAGCCCCGGCTGATCCGCGGATGCTCAAGGAAAACACACTTCAGTTACAGTTGATTTTCAGATTCCAAAATGGTGCTGCAAAGTCTGTGCATGCCTAATTATATTTTATGCTAGGCTGTGCAATACAAAATGTATGCTGCAGCAATCAGTGAGTTAACAGTATCAATCAATTTGTAAACAGATGAAGTCACTCATTCCCAAACTGGTTTTCCAAAAACAATTACTAAATTACAATAGAAAAAAATTGTACAGTTACTGTATTTGTGTGCTGTGTTACAATCAACATACCAGGGAAACAAAACAATTTAATGCAGAAAAATCATCATTCATCTACATTATAATTGCTTCTTTTTCACATCTACAGGGCGGTTAATTAAAATTGTGATTAAATGCGGTCGCGCTGCCTAAGATGTCTTGCCCAAAACAGGTGGTACGGAATTTAAAAGTAAAAAAAATGTAATTAGCATTGGAAATTGAGAAATTGCCTGTAAGAATCAGTGTTAATTTCAGTCAGTGATGAGGTAATTTATAAATGAATGCAGTGGAGGCTGTGCAAATGCACAATTGCCTTCCTGCCTATTCTTAGCATTCTCAGCATGCAGGTGAAAATGTTTTCAAAATATTGAGGTAATTTGAAAATCAATCCGTGCATTCTGTATCTTTTTTCTCCCATTCGCAGCAAACGCTGAACAAACGCTGCCGTAGGTGGCACAGTGCACTGGTTATGCACTTTTGGGGAGCAAGGCGGTTACGTGCCCTGTGGCATCAGCTAGAGTTTAACTAAACGAAATGTTTGGCTAAGATCCCTTGCAGAGGCCAAAAATGTCGACTGAAGTCCCCGGTAATCCTGACTGTCTTCAGATATGTTTAAAAGACATGATACCAAAAAAAGTAATAGCAACCTGCAGTGAGTTGAAATAGTGCAGCACAGATACAGCAAAATAAAAGAGATGCTAATACGGCACAGAAATCGTAATGATTTCTTGTTTAAAATTAGTACAGTGCACGAGAAAAGCCTCGGTTGCACTGACGCTTTCTGTAAAAACTCTTGTTTTAAACACGCATTTCAAATCTCATCCCGCAAACATAAAAGAATTAACTGGGTTATGCATACAGAGATTTTCCCTTAGATGAACTTTGTTTATCAGTATTTCAGTGCTTTCTCTGAACTTTGAGCTAGCAAATGAGAAATGCTAATTCCTCACCAAAATACGACCTGCAGACACAAAAAGCTAGAGGCAAACCTGACAACAAACAGATATTAAAGATTTAAAATCTTCTTGACAGTAAAAAAAAAAAAAAGAATCGGAGACGCACAGTGCTGCAGCTCGCGTTGCCATCACTTGAGCAGCCCTCATACCCTGGTCGGCTCCACGGAGCCCTCACTTAGTTATCCACATCCCTGGTTAAAAATAACTCCTTCTTTCGATAACGTCGATCACTTGGCTGAGACATACGCAGAAGGCTTTGAGTTTTTGAGCAGGAACATCCAGGTGTTGGTATCAGGTTGCCATAAAACACCCGCATGATGGCTTTTGGACATAACGTGCTTTAATTAAAGCAAGCTAGGCTTCCTGCAGAAAGACTGCCTCAGCCATGTAATTTAACTGTTGCAGCCCTTTCTATTAATTTTGCCCTGACATACAATAATGAACTTTTCTTCCGGCTGACACTTGTGTTTTTTTTTTTCCCTTCCCCATGACGAGCCTTCGTGTGCCTTGGAGGCGATGCGGGTGCCATTCCCGCACTCTCCAGCCCCCCCAGAAGCCCCAGTGCCCTGCACGCTGTGCCCATGCTGCACAGGGTGGGCAAGGTGAGCGCGGCCCCCGAGCGCCACGCGTGCTCAGTTAACCTCGCCGTGCTCGTTTTCCCCGTCTGCGAGACAGGGAAGTGCTGCTGAACTCATTGACAGGGCTCTCGCGTGGGGCTTAGCGGCCCCGAAGCACGCCGCGATTCTCTGGGACCGCGGAGGAGCGGTCATTGTTTCGTCAGAGGGCGAGGGGATGCCAAGGAATTTGACTGAGATAAATGTGAAGTACATGCCCAACAACCAAATTCTCAGAGTTTATCATACGACGGGTTGTTCTAATTTACAGTGCAATATTGCTTTTAACTGCCCCCCCTCCCCAGCCCTCCGCCACTGAATATAAAGAAGCTAGCGGTAATCACTGAAGCAATGATGATTATTGACTGAAAGGTATTTTAAAACGTGGAGCTTAGCAAGCAGCTGCACTGAGGCATTTGAACTCCTGATTTCGGTGTAGGGGCTGTACAAATATATCGAAATATTAGTGAACTGGTGTAGGTGCAAACCCTGACCTGGCTGCAGCGGGTGGGAGCGCACCGGTGAGTGCCGTGGGTCAGGGGACAGCAAAGTCTGCTCTGGTGCCTGTGGTGGTAGCGGAAGGCTGCAGGATCGGGCCTGGGTGGGAATTTGGCCTCGCCAAACCGAGTCCAAGTTTTGTTTTGCTCTTTTCTGTCTCCTGCGGACTCTGCGCAAAGCGGGACATGGAGTCCTGCTCTGCTCCCGCACCTCGCTCCTCACCCACACTGCGTCCTCCGAGCCATGTGGGCCCACCTGCGTGAGGGGAGGCCCCGTACCATGGGAAGCGCGAGCAGGATTTGGCCCTGAGCAGGCAGCGCTTACTGCTTGATAAACCCAGCCATGGCCATTGTCGTGGTGGGGAAGTGCAGTAAAGGAAAAGTAGCTTCGCGTCCTCCTAAAATAGAAAGTAAACATAAATATTTCTCCATGGCATGTCAGATTTCAATCACCTCTCAAAACAACTGAGCTTCTCGATTTAATTAATTGCAGTCTTTTTTTTTTTTTTTTTTTGTCTTCGGAAAGAGCCAAATGAAAATATCCTCTTTGTTTCCCTTCTGTAACTACCGGAGCTTTCTTCGACTTTAACTCTTCCGCCGCCCCAGCACCCTCAGACCCGGTTTCTTATCGCCGCCATCCCATGGCAAGCCCCAGAGCCCGAAACATTTTGTAACGACGATGTGACAAATTGTTGTGCTTTTATTTGCGTCGGACATCTTTGCCAGGATTGCTTGTTGTTTTCTCTGTTTGGCTGTGTCATGGGACCAAAGGTGGCTGCTTTTGTGCAGCATGTCAAATCTGGTTAACATGCAGCCATTTATCTTTAAAACCACTCCTGAACAATGGCAGTGGTGTGTTGGGCCACTTGTGCGGGGCTTCAAGCATGAAACATATATTTTTTTCCAGTGCCATCCTCTCTGTATGTATGCCTGCACCTTGGGCTGAGGCACTGCGGTGAGCAGGTCATGCAGCAGACAAGATGTTTCATAATTTTGGGAACCTTTTAGAGACAAATTGTACAGTGGAAGTGTAGTGTAACTGAACTGCTGGTTGCCCAGTGAAGTGTAGAAAATCAGATACAGCACAGCCTGAAAGAATGAAAGGAGAATTCATATCTATGTATATACACGGTACTTTATAAAGAATTCATATACAGAGAAAAACACATTTATTCCCTTCTTCTCTGCTTATATTTGAGGAGTGTGTGTGTGTGTGCGTGTGTGTAGAAATGTGTTTATGTGCATGGTATATATTCATACAAATAATATGCCACGGGATATGGGGATCGCTGTATGTGTGATGCATTTATATGCATAAGTGGTAGGTCTGTAGGTTAATGCCTGCTTGGCTCTGCGTGTGCGTGTGTATGTGTGAGAGTGATGGAAAGGTGCTCACCACGAGGAAAAGATGAATTATTCTACACATAAAATTAAAAAAGCCCCAAACTTCCACAGAAAAGTTTGCAGCTTTGGGTGCTTTCCAGATATTTAAGCCACGCAGCAGCATCTCAGATGAAAATTATTTCCTTGCAGATACAGTGATAATTAGCAAATAAAAAAAGCTGGTCAAGAAATTGAGAAGTTTGATTCAGTCGAAAAATGAGTGCTGGCTGCAAAGTGTCACTGCCTTTTTTGCAGTTGAAGCATTTAAGATAGCAGGAGTGTGTTTTTTTAATGATTTGCTGTGTCGTGTGATAATTACACATATAGTGCAGCGAGGTTACTTGGAGGAACACCACACTATGTATGTTTTTTGAGCAAGGACCCAGGAGATTGCCTTTCACTTTGAAAACAATCCCTAATATCAGGAAAATGCTCTGTTTGTTTATGCGTACATAATGCAAGTTTGTCCGCCTGGGAACTGCAGCAAATGGGAGAAGTATGCATGGATTTCACAGGTAACAGGATTACGTGGGCACATAATTGATCCATTTGGAGAAAAAAATGACAGTACTCTAAAGATGCCTAGGCTTTGGAGATGGAGTTTATGAAACAGGCATTTGTAAATTCAAAGGAATCAATATGTCAATTTTATTACATCTCAGGACCAGCTGGGCATTAAAGGAACAGTAGCCTTTTTAAAATTGCAGCTGCGTATTCTTGCATTGTGTACCTTTCTTAAAAGGCTTTGAATTATAGAAAATGTACTTTACCAGCGATTTGCACCTTTTCAGTGGCCAGTTTGCATGGACAAAAGAGACACAAAACATTACATTGTGTCGCTTCTCCTCTTAAGCCGCAGTTGGTAAAAACTGCCAGACTTGAGTTATACCATGCAAAAATCTTACTAATAAATATGTACATGGAAGGAGGCTAATGCCTGTTTGTATCCCAAATGTTGAAAAAATTATTTGAGATACTTTAAAACCTGTACCTGTACTTCAAGCCAAATGCTCAGCATGTGTTGCGGGGGCAGCATCACAACGTGAGATACCTGAAAGATTGTATTAAAGACCTCACATGAAAAATGGTCTGAATCACTATAAAACGCTATCTTCTCTTTGCTTCTCACTGGAATTTTAAAACCCAGATGATTACCTTTAATGCAAAGCTTAGTTTTTCTAAGGGACAGCAGTCTTCAGCTGTCGAGATTTTGAAATACAACTTTTCACACAAATTTGCAGTGTGCGGCATGGAGGGAGATGTTGAGAGGAACTTGGGTCACAGTGGCAGCCGCTGTCTGTAGGCCATCAAGGCCACCCATACCAGGCTCTAAATCCCAAAGATGCATTCTCAAGGAATTAATGTTGGCCATTGAAGTTTTTTCCCCTGGAGGGAAGGAGGTTAGCCAAGGAGCAATGGTGGCTTTCCAGAATGTGTTATACGCTCCTCTACCTGGAAGGCTCTTGGTTGGGGAACTCTGTTGATAAAAGCCAAGTGTTCCTCCAGCCTAGAGCAGACACCCTGTTGTCTTTTCTCCTCTGCTCGCTGGCGAAGTTGCTCTGGACCCAATGGCTACAGCCTACTGTGCAACGTCAATTTTATAATTAGTATTGTCAGAGCAGTCACTGATTTGGGGTACCTAGTGAGGAACAGTACCAACATCTCTAGTGGTTCAACACATCTGAAAACCTGCCTAAAAATATCCAAACTAGATTCCCAAGAAGGAAATAACTAGGATCAATGGCCACTGCTCCCTGAGTCTTCCTTGCCTCCTCAGCTTCCCCAGCTTTATCACGATCCTTTCTGATATTCCATATTGTTCTTCTAGCTCCTTTTGCAGTTTTCTTTGAGCTCATGTTCTTCAGGTCAGCCCGGCTACACATAAGGTCTATCTCTCAACCTGCCCTGTAATTCTTATTTTTCTTGCTTGAGGATCTCTGCTTTCCATAAGGCATAGTTGAAGTATTTCTCCAGTGGTCTGCTAACACTTAACCATTCCAATACCTTGGAAGATGAGGGATTACACCATAAATTGGCTTATTGAACTAAGTCAGCATTGCAAAAAATAGGTAGAGTACACTATAGAGGTGTATGTTCTACACATCTCCTCTAACACTTGAGTATGAACTGAATATGAAAGAATAAGGAGTCTGTTTTCCCCCAAAGAGTATGGAAGAGCAGATACAAACAGGACAAGCTAGTTAGGTATTGCTTTACGGTCATAGACTTAGCATGACCTAACACTTTATTCTGCAGTGATGCACTTTCAGAGCATTTATAAAATCTTCATGTGCTAAGAAAGATATGGAAAAAGAGGCTCAAAATGTTTTCCTAGAAATTTGTGGCAGCGTAGAAAACAAAGATGACCTTTTGCCAAGCAGGTATGTTCAGAACTGATGTAAGTACGCGTAAGTGAAATAGAAGGAAACTACATGAATGCAACAGAGTAAAGCTTAGAAAACAGCTGGAGATTGAGGGGCAAGACTTCCTTTCTGCCAAACCACTCTTCTCAGAGTCCACCTCCAGTGACGAGATGGTGAGACAAGCCTTAGTTCTGAATAGTCTAAGCTAGCATTTCCCAAGCCCCACCACAACCTCCACTCAAGGCTCTCATCTCTTGCTCTGCTCGCTAGAGGGGCAACGTATGAATGTGAGTAAATGGACGTAAGAGGAGCTGGCCGAGGCCTCCCAGCAAGTCAGCTGGAACTAAAAACCTAGGACTAATAAAACCAGAGGTCATATTCTGATCCTGGTTACCTCCACGCTGTCCCAGAGCCACTCTGTGGGCAGCCTTTATATTTTGTCAGTTCTTTGAATCTAATTGTAAAAGTAAAACAAAGCTTCCCAACGATAAGGTGGAAAAATGGAAAAACAAAACGCTGTCCTCGACCTGATTGATGGCTCTTCCACTGAGATCATAACAGCTTCTTCAGAGACTTTTACAATCTCTGTAGAAGTGCAGGAGGCACTGCCAATATCCGCAGATCATTGGCATGATAGACCGTAACGGCTTCTTCAGAGCCGTTCCGGTCTATCGTGTCAATGCGTACTTAGGGAGTCCTCAATGCATGGATCATTGACACGGTACTACATAACGGCTCCTTAGAAGCCATTACTGGGTATCAAGTCAATGCATACTTAGGGAGCCCTTAATGCACGGACCCACGCAAGTTGACTTGCTCTGAATACTAACAATCCTGTGGAAAAGTAGTTACTGCATGTGTCATTGAGGGGGATTATTGATACCCGCCCCAGGAGCTGGACGCACGCGCCGTGCTCCCAGCACATCTCACCGGGCTGCTCCCCGAAACCCACTGACCTGCCCTCCTCCACCCGCCTCGTTTTATTTCCTGAAATGTGCTAAAAAAAAATAAACACCCTCGACTGGAGACAGGAAAGCCAAGAGGCATCCCAGAACAAGCATTTCAGAGGTAGAATATAGAGCCTGGTGCATACGTGGTTGCGCTAGAAGTGCTGACAAACCCTCGCGCGTGGAGCGGTAGCTCTGCGCATCGCGCAGCTCTCACCTACTTCACTGCAGTTATCAAAACCACCACATATTTATGATGATCTCTGCAAGATGGTTAGCTATCTTTCCACATCAAGCTTGCATAAAACAGCCCTCTTCGCATGAGAAATGTTTTGTTAAATATCACGTCACCCGGCGAAGAGCTCGTCTGCATTTTTTGACCTGTTCCCAGGGGGACGTCAGGCGAGACTTTCCAAAGTGTTGCCGCGCCTCTGCTCCGCTCTGCCAAGGCGCACCCCGTCATTTCGCTTCCCGCAGACGAGATTTCCCTGCAACCGAGTTGCAAAAGGCTTCTAGTTTGCTGTTGTTGATATTTTTCTTTTGTGTTCTGCTTACTGACTGACATCTGCTATCATGCTAAGCAGGTGTTCCTGTGTAAACGAACGTGCCCTGTTTGTGTTTCGCCATCCTCGCTACTGCGCACCCAAATGAGCAGCATGATTAAGAATCCTGTAAATTTTTGAAAGGAAACGGATGGCTGCCCTACTAGAACATAATTACACCGTTCCAACATCCGCAGCTCACTGCTGCAGCCGAGTTGGAGAACAGCAGAAATTAATAATATATAATAGCATCATTCTCGTAATTTATAAATGAAATAAAGTAGAGAGGAGATTCTGCTGATATGCATTTTCTTCTTAATTCTAAAAGACAAAGTATAGATTAGAATTTTACTGGGGTGAAACCTGGCCAGCAATATCACACTAGTTGCAAGCATAGGACCTGATTCATGAGAGGGGTTTTGCTTAGGGAAAAGAGCTAATATCTTTTATTGGACTAGAGGAAAAAAATGAGTATACAAAGACCTCTCAAGGCAGCCCCCATGAAGAGAGGCTTGGAAACCTCCACAGATTGTGAACCTACTCTTTAGCTTGATTCATTCGTAGGTATTGCAGAAAGATGTTGTGCATGCTGCAGGTTTTCTTCTCTCACTAAAACCAGACATGGGTCAACCCCTCTGAGAGGAGAGGGGATTAATCAGTTAAAGATGTTGTCAAATATCCTACTTTGGTGAAAAACAGTAATGTTTTCAAAAACAATATTTTGAGCTCCATGGAGGTGCCAAAAGGAGCTGCACTGCAAATCACCACTCCAGTCAACCCTTGGAGCTAGTGCTCTAATTACGCCTCTCAACCATGCTGAAAAAAAAATGATACAACTTTCTGAAGACGAAAATATGTTATTTGTAAAGACTAAGTGGTCTGACTTCCCCCCCCCCCCCCGCCATTGAATATGAACAGTCAAGTTGGTTAAATGGTTTTTATTTGTCTTCTCTAGTTACCCAGATATACTCGTCTGGGTGACGGCCCAGCTGATTTATTTTTACTGGGATAAACTCAAACGGGAGAGCTACCAAAAAACCACAATAGTGTTTACTTACAGGTTAATTAGGGACGTTTTTATAAATTGTGACGCTGCGAGACTCTAAAGAATGATAACTGCTTTGGTGGAAAAGGTCAGCACCGACTCCCCAAGTTTAACCCGGTGGGCAGGAGTGTGCACAGGGAGCCAGGGAAATGCTGCCCTCTGAAACGAATGGGTATGTTTGAGCTTTGCGCTGCTAAAGGGCCCCTTAATAATTTGTTTCTGAAAAAATATGTGCATATACAGATTTATTTCATTAACAGGTATTTATTTAAGTGGGCTGCACTGTATTTAAATCTCTGAATAGTTTCCATTACTTCCTCAGCTCACTTACTTCAAGTTGACTAATTTTAATAAGGCTAAGGTGCCTAGGGTCTTATTGAGTGTTCAGTTTGATCAATATGGTTAAATTAAAATAGTGCAAAATATAAGCAAATGTACTCTAACAACTCAGTGAAAAATGTGGATTGTACCCAACATTGATTAGCATGCCACAGACATTAATTTGTTGTTTTAAGTACACGAACGCTGCCCAGAATCCGCCTCCACCCCCGGCACACCCATGTAACCCAGGCATGAAGGGGCCATATCCTTCCCATGTGCCCTGCCTGGCCCCGCTGGCACCTCTGGGCATTGCGCCAGGCAGAGCCAAGGGCTGTGCACCCTGTCCCCACAAAAGGTCCTCCTGGTCTGGATCCGGCCCCTTCCAGGAGAAACGGGGTCTGGTGCTGTGCCGTGCTGCTGGCTGGGTGAGCCTGGATCACATCCACGGGAAGCAGAGGGAGGACATTGTGATTGTTTGCACGAGTGAAGACTATTTATATAATCATATTCATTATGAATTTGAGGCTATACATCAACTCTATACATGTATTTTTAAGACAGGCACAGACTCTTCGGGAAGCGTTTATATGTACAAGGAGATATTCGTTTCTGCCCTACTGTAACACCACAATATTATTGTCATAAAAGATTAATGTCAACCCCCACCTGGTATTAAATTGCTTTTGGTAGCCCTTGCATTCATGTCTTTCTGCACAAGACAAAAACACTTTTAAAGTAACTAAATGTATCCTCAACTCGAATTACTGCTATTACTTGGTTACATTTTATTTTTCAAAATCCTTAGTTGTTGTGGTAGGTATTTTTTTTCCCCACAAATAGGATGTTCTGAATAAGAATATGGTGTAAGGAAGTTAACCTGGGGGCAGCAAAAAAGCATACTTTAGAAAACAGGTTCTTATCATAGTCTTAGTGATAGGTGTTGCAGATGTAAATTATGTGATTTTTTTCATATGCCAACAAAACCCAGCATTTTCCATACACTAAAAATAATTTTACTTTCTTTCTTTCTCTTTCCCTTCCTTTTTCTTGGTTAGCAAAAGCAATGAGGCTATCGTACTTTGACATCCAGTGCTTGCAGACAGTTTTTAATGGTTTCTAAAAATACTACAATAACTCCTTAGCAATCATACTTTTACATCATTTCAAAAGGTTTCTCATATGTTTCTTGGTTTTTCAGCAGTTTTCCCTTCTACCTGTAGTGTGATCTTTCTGCTTATCTTTAATCTCCTTGGTAAGTGATATTCACTGTAACAGTTCTGTCTTTCCTTGATACCATCTTTTCCTATGTGGCCAAAAAATAATAATTTCACATAGGCAGAAGCTCATTTTATCAAAGGTAAATCAGCAGTGTGGGTCTGTGTGACAGTGTGCATGAGAAAGAAAGAAAGAAAAAAAAAAAGGAAAGAGAGAAAGAAAGAGGAATGAGTTCATATGTAAAAAAAAAAAAGCAACCTGAAAGCAAATGCAGTCACATTTAGGAGAAGTAAATTCTGTGAAGACGAAGTCAAATATGAAAAGCATTTCTCTAGTTTAAACTGACCAAATAGAGTTATAAACAGCAGAAACATTTGAAGTTCCCCTTTTTAAATTAAAGCTGGAGCTTTAACTTCTTAACCTTCAACACAACAAGTAGAGCACACTGTGCAAAAACAATTTTTAAGTCTTCTTAACAAACATCTCAAGTGAGCAGGGCCAGCACAAGTTCAGAAGAATTGACTTTTCATTTTGTAGCTATGCCAAAAAAAAATGCTTAGCTTTTTTTTCTCTCTTTTTTTTTTTTTTTTTAGCTTTGGTGCATGACAATCTTGATTTTTTCCAGCATTTTACATGTTTAGAGTTTTTAATATCAAAGGTATTGCTCTCTGTAAACAAGTGTAAGTTTACCGAGGCAGCTTCCCTTACTCTCTTCCCTTGTAATCAGATGTGAAAATTACACCCTCCCTTTTGGATACATGATAATTACACACTTCAACATACAAAGAATTGTCTCTGTTTCAGTTGCTGGAATGAAACAGCTCAGGCATTCAGGAAAATATATTATTATATTAAAGATCAGTGCCATCGCTGTTTTTAGTAAAAGTGAAGTTTGTAATCACAACTTTGATCAAGATACTTTGGGATTTACATATGCACATATATGAGAGAGAGAGAGAGAGCAGTTAAAAATAAAATGAAACCAAGGTACCTAAGCACGGAGGGTGAAACTTAGTCCCTGTACCAAGGGCCAGTAAACAGCCTGCTGCTCACTGCTTAAATCTCCCTGAAGCCCTATTCTGAGGGCGATTTTTACCCTGAAAGCATAATTTATGGGGAACTTCAACAAAGTTTCCCAGGCTTTGTCTCTTTTCTGTCCTTTTTCTTTCTCCTGGCTATTCTCCTTCCCTTACCTATAAACTTAGCCTGGATTTCTTGTGCTTCTATTGATTTCCTTGCAAGAGCTGGGTGCAGAAAGAAGCCGGAATTAAGCATTGCTCGGAAAGAGCTGTGGGAAAAAAATTACATATGCAGCAAAACATGTTAGAGTTGTGTTTTGACAGTTTCATGACCAAGCCAAAAAATATACATTTTTTTTGTACCTGGCGCAGTTTCACAAAAACGTCCCTTCGGGGAATAGTCATTTTTTTGTCAGAATCAACTGTTTATTTACTTTAAAATCTAAAAGTTTTGCCTGACATTAGAGGCAGAGTTTCTGAAGGTTAAAGTTCAACATTAGCTCGTTATGTTACCTTAACTGTAAAAGCATGGTTTGTGTCGCAAGAGAGGGATAAAAGCATTAGCGTGGACGCTGGACAAAATAAAAATGCCATGCATTTTAAAAATAGAGCAGGCGAGGCTCCTGGGGGCTCTGGTTACCCCTTGCAGCCATGCCCCAGCGTGCTCACAAGCAATGGGCGACCACCTTGGACCTGCCACTGCCGTAGTGATGGATGGGGCTGCAAGTGATGGGGCTGCCCAGCAAAGTCAGACCCCAGAGAGGTTTTGACAGTGCCAACGGTGTTGAGACCCTTGTCATTACTCAAATGCCCATGGAGACTTTTCTTGTGGCAGGCAGGGCCTTGAGCACCCTTCCTTGAGCACCCTTCGTTGAGTGTCCTCCATCCCATGGGGAGGAAAGCAATGGGAGGGCTGTAGGGACCTAATGGGGTGGCTTCCCACCACCATGGTAAGAAGGAACCCAAAGCTGATGAGTCACATCCTATTCTGGGACCACCACTCTTCTTGTTTCCATGTGAAAATGGTATCTTGTGGCTTGGGGATTGAGGAACAAATCTGCAGGGCTTGAAAAGTTGAGGGGCCCACGCTCTGTGGGACTGCAGGGATGGAGCCGTGGCAGCCTGGGGGGACTTCCCATCTTGCTCAAACTAATTCTGGACATGGACAGACACTGATATAGGAGGTATTTAATAACTTTCCCACCAATTGCATTGACCAGGAAAAGAAGAATTAGGTCTGACACCCTGAAATTAGGGATAAAACTTGGTGCTGCTGTTTTCAGCAGCGAGGTGATTTTTTGATTTGTTCTTACCTATTTCTCTGCCTATAATCAGTCTGTAAGATTGCACAGTTAACAGAAATGCGCTGTTTCAGATGCTCTTTCACGTATATATTTACCTTGACCATCGCTCAAAGCTGCTGGAGCTGGCAGGCTGACCTTTCGCACTGGCTACCGGCCATGTTCAGTGAATAATTTTGAAACACATTTTTACTAGGATTTTTAACATAACTATTTATTTGGGGAAGCAATTTGCATCAAGTAAAAAAAATGAAAATTAAAAACAAATGTAAATACATATTTCCCCAGGAGATTAAAAATAGTCCAAAACTAATAGCCTGATCTAATTCACATAATAATCGTCTCGCCACATATCCAGTGGGTCTAATCCTGCCCTCGCAGAGTCTCTCTGAAGTCAGTGGCTCAAGATACCTGTCCGAATCTGAGTTTACCCTTCACATCCCGGTTACAGCAGGGGAGCAGCTTTTGTCTCTATGGTGAATAATATTTTGCAAATTAGACCTCATTTAGAAGCAGCAATCCAGAGCCTGTCCTGACTCACGCTCACGGGGAGCGGGTCACAGCTCCAGCAGGAAAGAACTGAGCATCATACAAAAAATAACATGAAAACTGTGACTCAAAGGGACAGAAACAGAGCTCATCAGAGATAAGGGCAGCACCCGCGTTAACGTGATGGTCCTGGCCCTGGTGGAAGATATTTCTCCATCCTCGTCAACTTTGCATTTGTTGCATTTATTTTTTGCTCCTTTTCTCTGCCATCTCCGAGGCTGTGTGTTTGCCCCAATTGACATCGATTGACCAGTCAATACCCAAGCCAATTCTGGGCCAACGTCCATGGCGTTACTTCTCAGCTAAAGTGGGAAGGATTGAGCCAAAGTGGAAGGGTGGTGCAGGATGAGGTCCCCTGCAAAGACCTTCTGCACTGCAGCCACCCTGGCTCCTGCCAGGCTCCCAGACCTGCAGGGAAAGTTGTGCCACGACTTCTGGTGCTGTGCTCAGAGGTGGGGTCCCCCTGGCCTCTGCTGCTTTTTAAGAGGAGCAGAGACAACTGGGAACCAGCTAATGTGCTTATTGATGTACGCTGCACCTCCAGAGATGACGGAGGAGCACATTGCTTACATCCAAACAACAACACTAGGAAATATTCACAGCGACCCCGTTCCTCTACCTGGAGAACTTCTCCCAGGTGATGGAGCGAGGAGATGTTGATTTTTTTTCCCAACGTGAATTAAAAACCAAACCAAAAAAACCAATTCACCCAAGTTGTTTGTCAGGGCAGCGATACCTTTTCCACCAGCATGCAGATATGATATAGCTTTAATTTGTATTCATCTTGCCCACTGGGGCTAGAAGATGGAGGCACTATTATGAAACCTTTTTTGAATTCGCTTTATTCACTGTTTACTATGCTGGGCTGACATGATATGATTTGTGCATTGCGGGGTCACAACAAGCTACTTGCAGGACAATTTGCTGAATCAAGAGGGTGATTGTGTCTGGTGCCAGTCAGTCGCAATTAGGGCCAGGATCAGGGAGGCCCAGAGCTTGTGTATCGTCTTGGGCAAACCTCATAGAAATCAGCTCACCTGAAACTAATTGTCACAACAGAGACCTTATGCAAATGAGCCCTAGGGTTAGCGTGGGAAAAGAAAAACTGTCGCAAAGATAGGTGACCTGCTGAGCAGGGGGTCTGTTGCTGGGGAAATCTTTGTTCAATGAGTTAAAAAAATGTTCTCATTGTTCAAAATCCAAGAAAACGTAGCAGATACTCTCACTAAGAAAGCGTGGCGAGCACACTCATCTGAAAGTCCAATAAAGTGGCAGCCAGCTTTCGAGCCTGCAATAAATTGGAAGTCTTTATTCTTTATAAGGGCTGCAGCAGGAAAATGATTTTCCTTTGCAAAGGGGCCTTTAAAGTTGAGCTGCCCGCAGTCAGCCAGCGCTTAAAACTTAAGCTGCCTGTCAAAGCCCCCGCCTGCCCAACCTGGCGGATCCCAGCAGATTTCCCAACCCGGGGTCGCAGCAGCCGGCCCGCTGGCAAACATCCCTCCCGCTCCTCCCAGAGGTGCTCCCGCGGCAGTGGGACGGACGGACGGACGGACAGACGGACAGATGAGCCTTCTCCTTTAGAAGCCTTTGGGGCTGCTGCTCTCAAGCCCCGTCCGTGTCTGCCCTCGCACCCATTTCGGCCTCGAGTGCTGCAGGCAGAGCAGGGAATTAGGCACTTTTAACCACCCGACCACTGACGTCTGAGTGCGAAAGCCGCTGCTCCCGACATGCTTCCCCCCCTCGCTCCTTCCCTCTCCCTTTCTCTCCTCTGCTTCCAGCCCAGGCAGAGCAAGGCATAATTTTCAGCGAGCACATTACACAACATTTGTCTTGTTCACTCCTTCCTCTTTAACAATTTTTAAGGGGGTTGCTCAACACGTTCTAAAATAGAAATGGAGACGATATAATAAAGTGCTGAACTGATGATACACATGGCAGTTTATGCTGTCAATGGCAAATTCAGAAGAAAGGGATGCAACACGCTCCAAGTGAAGAAATGTAAGCCCGTGTCCTGCAAGCACGCAGAGTTAGAGGCAGCCAGGGTGTTTCTGCATGTAAGGCTTTTCCAAAGAGACTGACGGCGTCAGAGGAGAGATTAATTGCACGAAGAGATACCAGACAAATTTCAGAGCCACGAGCTACCCTGAGCTAGCATCGGAGGCAAAAGAATAGTTATTTTGTTTGGCTAATAATTAGATCTCTGCTTTCGATGCGGCTGCTTTAAAGGGGTGAGATGTGGATGGTATCAGATCAGCAAGTCCTGAAATTAACTTCCTACTCACCAAACATGATGAAATAAGGATGGCTTAAAAGTAATGCAGATTAATCACCAACTTTTTTTGATCTCTTTTGTCCCTTTACCACTGTCTGAAATAATTTCCACAAATAGGAGACGTTTCACAGTGGGTATGAAGTGCTCAGCTTTCACTCATCAAACTTTAATCGGAACTGCATTTTAGTTTTTGAATAAAGAACACTTAAAAAATTTAGATGCAAATTATTTTGCATTATTCATGCTCTAAGTGTCCTTGTAGATTTAAACACTTCTGAGGCCACCTTGATTCAAGTAATTACCTAGGCCCTCACTGCTCCATCATGAATAAGGTATTTTGTACAAGTAAAGTATGCACCCGATGAGCTTTTAAAGTGGCTTTACACTGAACTTGTGTATTGCTTCTCGTGCATGAGTGATTCGAACACGCGTCGCAATCTGTCTCAGGTGGGAAATCCTGGCAGAGCATCCATGAGTGACGGAACGAAGCCTGCGAGCCTCGGCGCACACTATTTCTTTGTCTTCGCCTAAGACTCTCAAAGTGATTCTCTCGCTCGAGTCTTGTGCCTCGTCTGAAAAGTCTGAGGAAGCAATAGCCGCTCGCGGGAGAGAAATGACAGTCATTTCTCACTTAACTCTTTGTTCCCCGCCCCGCTGCCCATTCTCCGGCTGCCTGCGCTCAGGCACTTAAGGCGTTCACATAAGATAATATAAGTCTCTCTACTTTTATGTAGCATTGTACATCTGCCTCCCCATCTGTCTGCTGAGCCTCCCTCACACGCCCGCGCGAGGTACCACCTGAGCGGTATTTTTCACACAATAGGACTAGCTTGGCGCTCAGCACCGCAGCCAAAGGCTGCTCGCAGCAGGAGCCGCTGCTGGAGGGGAGGCTCGATGTATATCCGTACGTATATCCTCAGCTGAACGAGCTCGCAAGAGTTAAATGTAATTGGCTGAATCTCGTACTTGGCGTTTGTTGCAAAGTGCCCATGTTTTTTTTTTTTTTTTTCTTTTCCAGCTACATTGCTTTGAAGAATTATAGGAATTTTATGATGTGCTATTGGAGTTCCACTGGCAGAGATTACAGTAAAGGGGTTAAAGTTGGTTTATGTTAAAAAAAAATTATGCAGAAACCAATAAAAATAAACACACTCCAGTAGACTAAACTTGCTGGGCTTTTAGTTTTAGCTTAACAATAGAAGTTTAGATGAAATCCAACATTGCAGCTTTTAGAAAATTAGTTGACACTCACAGTTGATCATCTTTACTACACAGCGGTATAATTAATATTTAAACATTCTAATAATGCAGCTTGCTTTGCATGCACTTTTCAGCCCCACTACGGTATATTTTATCAGGAATAGTGCTAGCATTTTCTTAGGTAATGTCATTTTTTAAAGTTATATTTAAAATAGGATATTGGCTGCTCGCTCACTGCAAAAGAAATATCAATAGGCCAATAGGCAGGTTTTGTGCGTCAGTTTATGATTAAAGCGTGTCTTTACTGAAGACAATAGAAAATATAGAAGGGGCTACTCCTTTGCCATCATCATAAAATAAATATACCCAGAGACGATGGGTTTAGAAAACTGTCTCTAGTTGTTCATTTTTCTTCATGTTATCTGTAATAAGGGGAACTTTTAATATCTAGATGCGGCACAAAATCAGGCAGTGACCCACGGATCTGTGAAATACTGCACCTCTGACACCCACTCATTTAGAGCCAGAGAGCACTTAATAAAGAAGTCATGCAAGTAAAAAAAAAGGAAAAAATAAAAGAAAAAAGAAAACAACAAACCCTGAAGTTTTCACATGAGTGTTGTTGGGGTTAAGGTCTGCCTGGCAATTTAGTAAAATGGCGAGAAATCGTCAAAATGGAAAAGGGCTGCGCCGGTTTATTTACTTGTGAGAGCCTTTTTCCTCTGCAAGGGCTGGCGGTGGGAAGGCAAAGTTGTTTCAGGTGCTTTGCTCATCAGCTTAATCCCCCTGCTTAGCGCAAGGTGCCCTTTATTCCTGGTCATGTAACTTCCAGCGGGACGGGGTGTCCTTCCCTGAGCGGCTCTGGCCTCGCTTCTAGGGTCCTCCTGCCACCAGCCAGAGGGGTGGCACTGGTGCCGTGACCGTCAGCCACCACAGTCCCATGGCTCCTTCAGGCAGATCCTGGGGAGCAGAAAGCATTCCTCAAAAAAAAAAAAAAAAATGCAATCAACACCAATGACAAGACGTGCAGGCACATCTGATGCACCCATCTTGGCTGCCCCATGGTGCAAAGAGCATCTCTCGAGCCTCCTGGCTTGAGAAAGTGTCCACACCCCGCAGCTTCTGGCCCAGCTCGGCCCTGGGGGTGTTTGTGGTGTGCCCACAGAGGTGTTTCGCCACCAGGAGATGGGGTCTGGGGGCACGGCGGCCGGGGCGGCCATCCCGCTGCGCGGCAGGTCGCGAGGTGCTTCCAGTGGAGCTGAGAATCTGGCCCTGGGCTTTGTCACGTTTCGTTGCGAGTTTGAAAGCGGGCCCATTTCTATTAATACTGTTAATAAAACACATATGTTTTGTCAGGCAAAACTGCCTTTTCATTAAAACAGAGCATAATTTCATGGGTTTTTTATGTTTGTGCAAAAATAGCCATTTCCCCAATATGTCACCAAAAGCAGAGTTGGGGAGTGTGTGTGCGTGTGTGCAAGGTTTCACCAAGCCACAAATATTTTCATGCCAAATACCGCCGAGCGAAAGCGCTCAGTGTCTCACTGCTCCAAGCCAGTCCTCGGGCCTCATCCTAATTGCCTGGGAGGCAATGGGAGTTTTTAATTTACTCGAAAAGTAGCAGAAAAAGGGGCTTTTAAAATTTTGCACGCGTAACAACCGCAGGGCTGACGCCATAAGACCTATAGCATGTGTGAAAACAGGCTGGGTGCCACCGTGAGCGTTCTGTGAGCTGTGCCATACATTGCCGTGCATCATGCGCGCCTGCAGAGAATTTGGGGATGCGGTTTTAAGGGCCGGCGTCGCGGGGCGTGGAACAAAGTGGCATTGTAGCGGCACAGGCGCGTGGGAGCCGCCATGCCACATGCCCGCCGTCCCTTCGCAGGGCAGGGGTGGGAGTGGGAGTTTTAAGGAAACAGATAAACAGCAAGTAGAAAGTGCCTAACAGCTGCTTTAAAAAACCCGGCCGCGGCTCCCAGCCCCACTGCATCGCCACCGACACATGTAGCGAATTACGTGCAAGAGCTGCTCCGGCTCTTGCGTTTCAAGCGAGGGAAAGTAACGCCGGGAGATGCTGAGATGGAAACGCCTGTGCTTGAGATGGGAGCAAGCTGCCTGTGGTAGTTTGGCTTGCTTCTGCTTTATCGGGTTTTGTTCAGTACGGCAGTTACACACACCTTGGCTGCACATAGCTAAAAGAGTGCGATCTATTTTAAACCTGCTGCTGAGGTGGTAAAGAAGAGATAAGTTGAAACCTAGCTGCTATCTCACTTGTGCGTGTGACAGATATGTCCAGAAATGGATAAAATTAAAAGCATTTTTCATATGCTAATAGCAACCTGGTTGAGGAAACAAATATAGGGAACAGAGTGGCAAGTCAAGAGGTTTCTATCACAAGTATATTTCTTCCATTACCTAAATTATAGGACTTCTTTCTCAAAACTGATATACATATTTTCACTGTGTCTAAAAGAAAATTCTATAGTTCAGTTTGATTTCAGCATCAACCTTATGGCAGCCATGTGGGAGTGAGATTATGGGACATGTGGAACAAAAGTCTTCCAGCCAGAGGAGGCCTTCTGAGCATAATGATTCTTATTTAAATTAGTCTATGTTTTATTACTCAGTTGGGGAGGGGAGAAGGAAACCAAGGAAAAGAATATTTCTTTAAAACCACAGTCACCTGAATTGTAGATGAAGAGAAATTAGGTAGTTTGCAGCCTGCAGAATGGACAAACATTTTCATATCATAATAATCGTTTCAAGCAATCCTCAATTTTTTTTTTTAATTTTACATTTAAATTTGCTTTTCTTGTTGGCATGCCTGCCGATTCATTTGTAAATGTGCTTTAAATTCCTTTGTATATTACAATGAATGCCACCTCTTTAAACGCTCTTAGTAATTTAGCGAACTTCTTTGCCAGTGGGTGAAAGTACAGTATTGTACACGCATAAGAAAAGGTACATTCATTATGCTTCACGTATGAAAAGGTATATTAGGAACGGTTTTGCTTAAAGTGGAGGGGTGAATGGAGGAGTCCCTGATCCATCACAGGGCTTTTGCATGTGTGAGAGCGTGTCTCTGTGAGCGCCACGTCCAGAAAGGCCGGTCAGGAACCCACCGGCAAATGCTTGCCTGTGAAACCTGAGAAGATTTCTAACAAGTAGGTAATCGTTTCAGGCCTACGCGAGGGGAGAGGGAGCTGAAAGCTCACGTTGGGGCAGGGCCGCCGTTGTAGGGAGAAAGAGAGGGCCTGGGGGTCTGGTCCTTGCACCTTCCGCCATGCCTGTCACGAGGTGACATGCCGCGTGAGAAGGATCCTGCGAAGAGTAGGCTTGAGACCGTCCCATGACCTCAAAGCCTGTTTTGGGGTCAGGGCTGACCCTCGCAACTGACCATGCAACCCATTTGTGGTGAGGAATAAGCACAGGAGAGAAAATGGGGTGGCCTGAGGAGCCTGGTGCTGTGCTGCTCCTCTGCCCAGCTCCTGGCCCTCAGCAGCTGCAGGCAGGCCCGGCTCATGGCGTTTTTTGTGGTGTGGTGGATATGGCACGGCCCAGGCCTGAAGGCAAAGGTGTGCCAGGTAAAGGCCACCCAGGGCAGTGCTGGTCATCAGGACCACTCTCTTCAGGAAGGACATAAGCCACCAACTGGGATTTTCTGTGAGGAACAGCCCCAATATTAGGGAGAGGGCTGGCCAGAGTATGGCCAATAAACACGAGAGCTGTGAGGGTTTCAATGAGACATTCTTCTCCAAACCAGAGGTCACTCATTTTGCACTTATTCCTTTATGTGGTTTCTGAAAGTTTAATTTTAAGGAGAGGATGTGGGTACGGTCTGTTTGTTTTCTTTCTTTCTCTTTCTCTTTCCTTTCCTTTCTTTCTGAGCTCTTTACTTCGAATTAATTTCATGGAAGCGTGTGCGAATGCTTTCCAGTGGCATGCCAGCTGTCACTTTTCGATCGGGGGAACTCAGGCTTTATTTTCGAGATGCAATTTTAAGGTTGATTCATTGTAATAAGTGTCACTGTAAGACCAGCGAAGGAGAGTTAGCTTTCATTAACATTCCTCAATTTTGGAGCCCATCAGGAGGTAGATAAGGTACCACCGGGTCTGTCCACCTCCCCGACCACAGGAGGACAATGCCAGGAATGTTTGCAATGCATTTCTATTTTTGTCACACCTATGTGTGGCCATCCATCTGGTCTTAATCAATCAGTCTCATCCCCGAGCTTTGCTGTTCTCCCAGCTGAAATAATACACTTCTCCATCAGAGCTCTGCCTCAAGGAGGGTCACTGTTCACCATTCCCCAGACAAGGCATATTAACAAGGCTTACATATTTGTAAACATAGGTAAACCCAGGAGGGGTGATTGGGAAGGAACATTTTGAAATATGAATATTTTATGAATAAACCACTGTGTTGTTTACTTAGCGATATTACACAGGAAAACTTGATGAAGTACTAGAGGTAAATTTGTTTTAGAAAAAAAAAAAAAAAAAGTAAAAAAACCTACCACCACCAACAGAAATCCTCGGGAGCACAGAGACAAAGATAAATGATGAAAGAGAAAGTGATCCACCACCCTATTTAAGCAGAGGTAGCATGTATAAAATATCTTTCTGAAAGAGCAGAGAAGTGGGTGGTGAATACTGTAAAATGTGCCATTTATTTATTTAGATTGCGCATCAGGAGATAAAACAAATGAAAACTCTGACTTGTTAATAATTTACATTTAAGTGGAAAATTCTTACACACTGTTAAGATACCTCCAAGACCTGACACCGCAAATGCAAATAATTTACATTCTTTGTGCGCACAAAACTTAGCTCATCTGGAGAAAAAGAAAAAAAATCAAATATGTGTTCAGGGGGCGATGAAAACCAGGATACATTTACACTCTCATAATTACATTTATTAATTTCGGATGCCTCTTTTGAAGCATTCACAGAGCTGACCTTCCCATTCATCAGGTGTTCCTTGCTGAGAATCTGCTGGGCATACCTCACAACCTAGGAGGTAGGAGATGCAAAAAAAAAAAAAAAAAAAAAAAGAGAGATTTCTTTTCAATAAGCAGCACTATTACTTTTCCCCTAACAGCTTATGCAAAAAGTTTTGTGGGGGAGAAAAAAGCCCAAGCAAAAAAGAGGAGTGTGCATAACAATAACTACCTCTGTCCCTTCTGTTTTTGTTCTTTTCATGTCAGGGCACTTTTTAGCCGTGCTGCCCGGGTAACTGCTCTGGAAGGTTGGAATATCTCTTGTTGAAGGAGGTTTGTGATTGAGGGCCCTCTGACACAACCTTTTGTTGCTCTGAGGTGTTTGATCCTCTTTCCCTTTCTTCTAAAACCAATCCCATCCCTTTAAAAAATGGATAACCAGCACTTCTTTTACTTATTGTCAGCTTTTGGAAAGTTGCTGTGGGGGGTGGTAGAAGTTTAACTAGTTAACCCCTTGCATGCTGATGCTGGCCAGCCGTCAGGGCTTCTTTTTCGCCCATTGTCGGACAGGGAATATTTCCATAGCTGCGTCAGGTATGCAAATCCTCTTTTATACCCAGCCATGTGACACGCCGGTGCTGGCCCGCGGACAGTTTGCTCGCCGATCCCTCTTGTGCCTCTCTCCGCAGACCCGTCGGAGGGAAAACACGCAGGGGCAGGAGCTGGGAGCCAGCCCCCGAATCAGGACGGCTGCTATTCAAGTGCGCTGAAATTTCAAAATGACTCAGAGTTTTGTAGTTGCAGATTTTCTTATCGTTCCCTGAACTGAAACTTGCGCGAGTCACTGCCGGCGCGGGCTGCTGCGATGTGCTCGGTTTTCATGCTCTTTGAGAGCAGCGCCGAGCAGCAAGAATTCACAGAGAGTTACTCTTCAAAAGTGTGCGGCCAAATCTGAAAGTAACAAAGGAAGAGCACCTCAAAATGCGATGTGTAATAAGTGCGCTCACTCAGAGCCCTGTGATTAAAAGTGGGCCTGTTTTTTTTTTTTTTTTCAAAGGGAAGGGACACAACCCGGGCTATGGGGAAGAAAAGCAGCTTAAATGGATTATTTAACAAAAAGCAACTTATAGCTCCTAGATAGTGACCTACATTCTGCACACAATGATGATGTTTTACGGTGGTGATAGGGTTAATAACCTAACATCATTCATGTAGTGTTTTTTGAAAATTGAATTTTACTGCTACAAAGTAAATGTAACAGCCCTCTGGAGACAATATTACAGGCACTTTATTGTTTGCTAAGCTGATGTCATCTTTCTACGGACTGACTTTAAAACAAAGGCAGAACATTTATTACAAATATCACTGTGTGAAAGGAAATCTACTGAAATATTGTTTAGAAGGTGGACTGATAAAACTGTATTAATACTTGGCTTTGATTATCTGCAAAGTTATGCCTGTGGAATGCTTTCTCGCGTGATCTCTGCTCAACATAAATGATCATCTTGGATATCGCATGTACTTTTTTTTAACGTAATCCATCGCTGAGCATGTGTTACTTTTAAAATGTGTTTTATAATATACTCTACAGCTCATTTATAACTCTTCACAGTTTCTTTGTAAGAATGTAAATGAGGTTTTGATCAAAACCTAAAATATTTGCCTTCAAAGCATTTTCATGTAAACAGGGCCACGTCTTCCCCATTGAAACTGGTGCAAGCACTCCCATGAGTGGAGTTACCAGGACTTGGCCCCCTTCTAGGAACATGGCTTGGCTCTGCCCTGCCTCATGCTGCGAGTGGTCCCAGGGAAGGAACTGGGAAGGTACTGACCATTAAGGCCAGTATTTGCTAACCCGTGTCCCCAGTCAGGTGCCTACATCAAAATCTGGTTCAGCAAAGATGCTGGAGCCTGAAGATTCATGGCCTACCAGCTACGTGGGTTAAGCTTCGTGGCGTTCAGTCCTTTGAGAGCCTCGCTGTGTCCTTTCGTACTGAGTCTTAATGAAATCACTGGGTTTGAAAAGTCTAAGCTGGTTGTATATGACCCTGAGTTTTATGAGTTTTATCACTCCCATGCAGTCTTTCTAAGTACCTTTCAAGTGAACAAAATACATTTGTCCCTTTTTAGAAGAGTAAATGATTCATTTGCAAATAATTTAATATCCATTAAAGTTTAAATTTCCTTTGTTTCCTCACTTGCAGAGTAAATCAATGAGCATTTCAAAGTAATAAGTACGATGAGGGAGAATACATTTTCATGTATCACAGTATCGCTGTTGTGGCTTTTGCAGGTGAAGCATACAAAGATGTGAACAGCTTTATGAGGACGGGTGTCTAAGCAACTGATTATCTCATCTGTGTTGAAGGAAGACTGCAAGAGAAGTGTAGGAAAGAGAGACAAATTTAGAAAGTGAGTAGTGGAGTTAGCAGTAAAACCAGTAACTTGGTAGGAGTCTGTGTTATTAGTATCATTTCTGAGGTTTCCATGCATGTAATGCACTTTGCAAAGGTGGACATCTACCTACACTGCCTAGCAGAAGCTTATATTCATACCTTCTTGCTAAATGTCAAACGCTGACAGGTTGTGGCAGTTTTTATCAGCAGGATTAAAACTGGCAATTGGACGATAACAGTTTACTTTTAATATCCTCAGAGCAAAGTTTTCAGATTGCCAACAATTATCAAAGGGTGCCTTGCCTGTTCCATTAATGCTAATATTCTCAGATGTTTGAATACGATTGTGCGTGTCAAGCCAATCTATCTGGCATGCTGCTGGACATCCTTTGACTGGTGTTGTGTGGCATTTTTTGCTTAATCTTTGGTGTTGCTCAGATAAATTTAGTCCTGCCATAAGCAATACTCATTCTGACACCGACAGGATCTGCACATAGGTAGCTGACAGCAGGCTCTACTGGAAAGTTAGAAAAGAGTTCAAACTATTTTAAAATGTAATCAAGAACAAACTACTAACCTTTGGCTTAACTAAGGGTTGTCTGAACATGACTGAACACAAATGTCCTTGTGTTCCTCTATAAAATACTTTTTAGAGCCTCTGAGGCATCTTCACAAACACTGAACAGCCTCGTGCTGACTTGCTGACAAGGTAGAGCCTGTGGGTCTGACCCAAATCCTGCAGAAGTCACCCCAATGCCTTCCAGGTTAGGTGTCCCAAGCGTCCTCTTCAGCTGAGCTTTAAGCTCCAAAACTCAAAGGCCATAAAAGATGAGAAGGTCTCTGTGTAGGCACCGAGACCGCGGCTTTCTCCAAAGGATTTCCTTGTCTGTGAGAGTTACAGAGGGAGGGAGGCACGGAGGGTTCCTGGCTTGTATCGTTGGGTGCTTCCCGAAGAAAATCAATTGACTTGTGGCCATTGATGGCAGCTCTGAGTTTGACTCACATTGGCCACTATTCCCAAGGTCTGTGAGAAGGCTATATATAACTACAATGTATAATGGTTGCTGTTAAATGCATCAGCTTTGCAAATGGATGCACTAGACATCTCCTTTCTGTCTCATGTACTACAATTGTTCCAATTGTTTGAAGTCGAGTGCTTTATGCCTCTTAGAAAGAAGTCTCTGTAATGTCTCCCACAGTAGATAAGGCCAGTTGTAATGAAAATAGAGGTGATTCTCTATTGAACCTCCGGACACAGGCAGGAGGCTGTAGTTGTCCAGCTGCTCGACTGGGGCATTGCAGTGCTGATGCCCCTCTGCAGGGCTCTAAGGACCGGCCAGGAGTTTGCAGGCCCAGAGAAGAGCACCAAAACCACACCAGCAAGTGTGCACACAGAAAGGAAAAATGGGTACCTTCGTTGCAGAGGAAATGTTGAAACAGCACGCCAGGTTATACAATCAGCATTTCTTCATTATTTCAGTTGTACTAGAATTCAGAAAAGGTTCGGCCTTTCAAAAAAAAAATAAAAATCCAGCAGCAACAATGGGTATAATCACACATTTGAACGTAAGAATTAGTTTTATGCAGCGCACTAGAAAAACCAAAATCTTGAGGAACGGTTTCAAAATAACCAGAGAAAAATAAACCATTCCTTATGTCAGTCTTGTTAGAGAGGGATTAAGAAACTGACAATTATTTTGGCGACCTTAATTGTTGCTCTGCAGGAAAATATGTAATTAGAGCACGTTCGCAGGCCTGCACACCTGCAGCACATCCTACAGTATAATGTCAGCTTTCAGTGCTTGCTGGTGCCAGGTTCTATCACAACCAGGCACAGTGATGCTCTGAGAACATTTCGGACTCGTGTAATGTAGCTTCTGTGTATGAAAGAAGCAGGCATTTACACTGCCATACAATGGAGGGCATTACTGCAACACTGGTTTCATTATTTTCTGACGCCTACCTTCAGCACTGCTCTGGTTTACTCAGTTTGAGGTTTTATTGTTACGGTATAATAGTCCTGTACATTTCTGAAATTCCCTTATTATTCAGCTTATTAATACAGTACTGGCTTGATTATCAGGCCGCAGTTGTGAAGGGGAAGATTCAGCGTGCTAGCAAAGTCAGAAGCTGGGTAAATTCCTGGTATAATGGGAACAATTGTTTGACGTGCTTCAGCTAGGCTCTCTGTGTGCATATAGGCGCCGAAGCCAACGTACATATGTGCAGGCACGGTGTGCGTGGCGGCGGCCGTGCCTAAAAAGAGAGTGAGAAATGTTGGAAGCGATCTCCGATTTTGTGACAGAACGGGGAAAATTCTTTCCGCGATGCTCCTTGCCTTCCTCTTTTCCCCGCGCAGCTCCTCTGAAAAACTCCCGAGCTCGGGAAAGCGAGTTAAAATAAAGGAGCGGTGGAGGGAATAACTGTCTTGCAGCTAAATTCAGTAATCTGGCACGCTGATAGTTAACAGACTTCTCCCCCTAAGGGAGATACACTGTATTTTGCTATCTGACATGTTGTCATATATAAAGAAATCAATTGGTAATTAAATGATGCACCTTGTGAAGATGACAAAAGGCATTTGGTTGCGAGAAGAGAACTGGGTTGTGAGGGGTTTGTAATGAAGGCCTAATGACTATTCATAAGAGATTTTCAGTCCGTTGATCCACTTGACTGGAAAGTTCTGCCCTGGAGAGTTAGTGCTGTCAGATTCTCTCACCTCAGAAAGCCGCCGCGATCGACGGTGTGGAGTATGAGCGAGAAATTATCTAGTTGTTGCTCCAGGCCTGTCTTAGGTCACATGCAGAAGGCACACATCTGGCTTCCTGTAGGTGCAACCTCGGGACATAAACTTTGACTAATTTTTAAACTATAAATATGTAAGGCTGACACTGAATAAGCTACCTTTTATTCATGTTTTCATAAATTTTCTAGCGCGTTAAAGCCTTGTGCAGAGCTACCATTTTGGACTCCTTGGCTTCTGCTCTTCCCACAACAATGCCGTTTTCCTTTCCTCTGACAAATGGCATTTTAAGAAATTTCTGTGGTGCAGATGATGCCCACGTTGCCTCCCGTCTTCTCGCGTAAGACCGATGGACCAGCCGGGGTTGTTTTGGTAGGGTCACCTACGGAGAGGACCTGATAGAGATGTCAGGAGGCATTACAGGGTCTCAAAGCAGATTTTGCCCCTAGTGGAGCTTTTTCTTGGTACTTATTTCTCTGGTCACTAGCACTCAGGGTAACCATACCAGACCATCGAGTGTTTCCTCCTCCGAGGGATTTCCTGATCTTTTCCCTCTGCAGGAGGTCCCCTGGATGGTGACTGCTTGCAGTTGACACTCCAGGAGGCAGAAACCCACAGACCTTTGAGGAGAAAGTGTCCTAGTTAAAGGAAAGGTGCCAAAAGCTGCACACTAATTGCTGAGACTACAGAGATGAGCACCTTTTACACGTCCATCTCCAGCATTGCACTCTCTCGAGTGCATAAACCTCTCTCTCACAAGTGGTACCTTATAATTAAAACTGAAAAGGGACAAATTGGCTCCAGGAAGCTTCTCCGAGGTACGAGGTGTTGCCCTACGTTGATCAAGTCCAGCACAGCTCCCGGGTGAGAGCCCTGAGCTCTGCACATATTTGCTTTTGAAAAGTGGCCATCCACATTATCTTATCAGGCAGCTCACCTTATCAAAGGTAAACATATTTACCACCTCGTTAAAGGTTCTTTGCACCAGCACTTGAAAGCAGTATTTGTGGACAAAAACCTGTCAAAGTCACTGAGACAGACGGACAGGAGGACATTATGGCAAACTTTGGAGGCTTCAATCTGTCAATAGTGAAACAGCAAAGTAATTCAATACATTATGCATATTTGAGGAGGCCTCATTGGTGTTTCCTTCTTGCGTATTGTGGTTACTGAATTTTGCTGATGTGTTTGCCAGAGCTGACAAGGTAGACCAAATGAATGGACAAATGCCAAAAAAACAATTATGTTTATTAATGTACATTGATTGCTTGTTTAGGATATAAAACAAATTAAAAAATACATTAGTATTTAAACCTTCTTTTTATAGCTGGCCTAATGACTACAAGTAATATAGTGTCTAGTAAAGGACAGTCTACAGTACCTATAACTCCTGCCTTTATTGTCATGTTATTTGACCCAAATTTAAAAGGATATTTCTCTCATCATTTCTTTAAATGACAATCTGTCTTATTTTTAAATATATAGGCCTTAAGTCGACTCATTAAGGCTAGAATCAGCTATCCTTGCTTACCTTGAACCCAACACTGGCCTTAGTGGCAAAATTCCTCCAGCGCCATGCCGCCTGCCCACATGCACTCGGCCTGGGTGGAAGGTGTGATGGTGCCCAATCGGCGTGGGGAGGTAACATGCCCCAAAACAGCACCTGCCTGCCCCGAGGAAGGACAGTTCTTCACCGACACGAGGCAAATCCAAGCCTTTGCCCATGTTTGCTTTTTTTTGTTCCCCATTTCCACCACCCCCTTAGGCAACAAGGCTGGCAGCAGGTTGAGGTCTTTCCCCTCTTCGCCCCATTCCTATATACGTACCTAAGACCAACCATGTATACTCCATCACTGTACAGCACTTAACTGGGGGCTGACTGATACAAGGGAGAGGCGTCTGGGATTACATCCCAGGACTGTTTACAGCACAAGAAGTTGCTAAATAATTTTACAGTATCTCTTTTAAGTCTGAGCAAGAAAGTTATAGCACTTTAAGTTGAGGGCAACATCATTCAGAACGGTCTTAGAAGTACTGCCAAATAGCAAAGTGAAAGCCATAAAGTAAACATGACTTAGCGACACCTGGACCTTTCAGGTTTTATAGCAATTGTTTATAATGTTGGACTGGCCTCTAAAATATGTCTGCAGAAACGGTGCCGGAGCCTTATTTTACCTAACTCGCTCTTTCTTTATGTTCCACCCAGGTTCTACCCTTCATTATTTGCGCTCATTTAAGTACTTGTGTTTCCTTCCCTTGCTCTTTTACTTGGCGTTTTATTCACTAGCAGAGGTTGTGACGTAGATTTAGCAGCATGGTTTCCACATTTAACGGGTGTCTTTCAGAATTCCTCAGCATTATCAGTGCGTATGGTTCTGAATGTGGCTAAACTGGCTCCAAAAGACATTTTTGCCATTTTTTAGGGTCTGTTTGGAAAAGAAAAGCAGAGATGCCGTTGTCTCAAACAGCAGCTAAGATTTTTTTTCTTTTTTTTTTTAAAAAAAAAGGAATTAATTCCAAATCTACAAAAGTTCCCATAAAATGTTTTTTTTTGCTGCTCTGTTGGAAACTATTCTCATACAATGCCCCTATAAACCTACCTCGGTACTACCAGGCCCTATTGGAACTAATGGGGCTTGACAGTTCTTCAGTTAAAAATTATACATGAGGGTCACTTTCCCTTAAATTATCTATTGTATGCCAGCTGTTCACAACTACAATGGTCTTACTTTCTTCCCATTGCCTAAAATGGTTAGCTTCACTGCAAAGCTGTCGCGACTGTTACTGTAGATAGCGTTTAAAGGCACTACTTCATCCCAAGCAACACCTTGATGGCAACACTAATTTCAGATAGATTTTTATCGGGTCCAGGGAATGTTCGGATCGGTCATTTTGCTTGTTTCGTGTCACAGCACTTGAGTTATATCATAATTTCTCATTTGCTGTACAACTTTATTCTATTTTTACGCTTCTGAGTGATGCTGCTTTAAGTGCCCATGAGTGGTACTTCCGGACCAGGAGCACTATCAGAGGCAACCTCAGGCAGATAAAACTCCTTGTCTTTTTGTTGGGGAGGGGAGAAAGGGTCATCGTCAAGTGCTGTTTTTCTTTTTTTTTTTTTTTTTTTCTTTCCTTTTGCCTATTAAAACTGAAGCTACTGCAGCTTTTTTTCATCAAGAGAGACCACACTTGGGTCATGGTTATTTCAGAATCAAAGCCTTCATCCTCAAACGCTTCTCGTTACTTGCTAAAGACTGCAGTGGTCATCTTTGGGCAGTAATTAGAAAGCCTGACACTTTTAAAGGATGCCTGTAGAATGAAATATTCCTCAAAGTTTTTTTGGTCCTGATTTGAAAATGAAAAGCAACTAACTTTCCTGGGCTGCTTCATACTTAAATAAACCTGCCACCCTTATTTCCATAGATTAATGAATAGTGGAAACTGCATGGCAAAGGTTTATGCTCACACTCTTTTCTGCCTTATCGGGGGCATTCTTTTTAATTATAAGATAAGTGTGATTTAGTAGTCATTTTTGAAACCTGGTAGAGCTGCCTCATCTGTAGCAGCGTTTGATTTCGGCGTACCCACGATGACCCACACTTTCTATACCTCTGAGCAATTAAGCAGCGTAGAGCCCACGCCTAGCTGCAGTGGAAACCTGGCGCAGCTGCATATTGATGCTTGGCATTAATTCCTTTAAAAACCTGGTCACTGATCCGCAGGCTGCGGCAGCTGGACAAGATCACATATTGGTTGCAGTTACACGTTTCTCCGGCTCCATTATGTGATCTTTCAGGGGCTGGGTGCATTAATATGCAACTGTTCTGTTTTCTTTCAGCTGGCTGGTAAACTCTTTAACCAGTCGAACAGTTTGCAATTGTTGCGGTGCTGAGTGGGTGGATAGGAGCCGGGGCCGCAGCCTTGTCCAGTTGTAGATAGAATAAAATTGACAATGATGCAATGGAGCTGGCATCTGGACAACTCTGTGGGATGAATGGCACTGCTCTCGCGGTCCCTCCGGTGGTTGTATGCCTTGTAATAGCTAGCGTAGGAAGGGTGGTGAAAATTGATATGCACTATTACTACATGTATAAAACTTAACACTGGGGCCATAGCACAGGTGGGGGGTTCCTGTTTATTGATTTTTATTACTTTGTTAGAACATACGGCTAATGCCTTTATACTCCGGGAGCTCTGGGAGTGCTCACCTCAGGTAATAAACCTTTCTGTACTTTGCAGGAGTTCACGATTTACACGGGAGCTGGCGTTGTGCTGTGCAAAGCCGTGCCTCTCTCTTCCCTCTCCCTTTTGTACCGCGCAGCTGAAAGGGAAAAGGAGACAACTTACTGCGGTTATTGAGAATTTTGAAAACTGCCCGTTCCTGCTATGGAAATGGTCCCTTATTCTAATTACTCATATTTCCAAGAAAATTAGTCACACAAACTTATGTTATGTGTTGTCTCAGAGGTTGAAAGCAAATTAGGTTTCCAATAAGACAGTACATCAAACAAAGTAGCATGTTCTTGATGCAGATGACTTTTTTTTTAGAATTATGGTTGGACATTTTTGGCAGACAGATTGTCTTTTACTCTATCAAAATGACAGTTTCTTTTGTAACTGCTACATTCATAATTAGAAGGAGAGAAGCAATCTGCCCAATTTAATATACTAAAAGAAGTTTAGTGTCTTGTGCTAGTAATTTCATTATTTTAAAATATGAATTAATTGTCTTAAAATAATATTGTTAGAAGTATAACTAGTAGGATTACGGAGCTAATTCTCTTCTTTTTAGAGAAAATCAAAGCTCCTATTAATGCACTTCAGGCTCGATTGGGATTTAAGGTTTCTATCAGGTGTGCGATTTGGGGGAAGAGGCCGGGGTGTGAGCGAATCCTTAATGCGAAATTCCTCCGTACAAAACCCAGCTCTCGGAGGTTTACTGTAAGCTTGCAGAGCTTAACTCGGGGTAATGAATGAGCAGAACTCGATGGCTGAGCGGAGCGGGAACAGAAGAAAAGGCCTTTCACCCCGGGTTCATGCGCTTGCCTCGCGGAGCTGGGTGCCAAGCGGGCTGCCTTTTTGTGCACAAGAGGAGTTTCACACACAGTCCCCGAGCTTGCTTTGTTCCCGGGGCTGATATAATGGTTATTTTATCGCCAAAAATTGTGCCGCTTTGCAAAATGCAAGGTCTCCAGTCCCGATCCTGCGGTCAGGATTCACGGGCGTAAGATGTAAGTCAGCAAAAAAAACAGGCCTCAAAAAAAAAAACGGTTTACACTTTGTTCAGAAACAAAATTAACCTTGAAAGTTTAACTTTCTCTCGGGAAATGCAATCCTGACCCGGGCCGTACTTTGCACTGCATTAAAAGAGCAAATAACTTTTAATTTCTGTTCAAAACCCACGTGCCCCTCGTCAGCTCAAGGTAGGCCCGGGCTGAAGCCTGCGCCATCCCCCCAGCAGCCTAGAGACTTTCGCGGCCGCTGTGCAACGAGCCGAGAGTTTCGGGACAGCACCTGGCCCAGGAGGGAGCACACCCGTGGGGACAGATCTGGGTACATCTAACTGGCACGCATTTGGGCACGTCCACGAGGGGGTGAGGCCATCCTGGCCGCTCGGTAGGGCCCCGCCAGCGAGGGATTGGGGTGAGAAGGGCCGGGTGTCCCCAGTCGTGGGGAGGCGATGGAGCACCCACGCAGCGCTGCGGCCGGGGCGCCCCTGTCAATACCGCATTTAGAAAAGGGAAAATACAGAAGGTTGAAAGAAAGGGAAAATACTCGTAGGCCTGAGGTCTGAGGCCTCACTCCACATCCCTTATTTTACCTCTTAACCACGGGCAATGCCTCTGAAACTTACATATTAAAAAAAAAAAAAAAAAAAAGAACCATTAAAAAAATGCATTTTTAACAGAGATGTTTTCTCTGCAAGGAGGTTCCTCCTCTTGGTGCTCTTCCCTTCTGCGTGGTATCAGCCAAGTCCCTGCCCTTTGCCATCAGCTCCATAGGAAAACAGCTGCAGAAAGACTTATCCTGACCGGAATAAAATCATTATGACACAGCAAACCCAAACATGACGTGTGGTTTCAACAGCCTCTTATGCCCAGCTCTGCGTTTCCTTTTGGCTGCAAGGATAAGGCTTTTCCACTCGCTGAGGACCAGCCTAATATGAACATTTCGGCTGACCGTGAGCCACAAGCAGATAGGGTGAATTTTGAGCCATTTTAAGCTCCCCACTTGTTCTGAGGCAGACTGCAGAGGTGGTGTTACTCCACATGCAGTGAGCAGCTTCTCACGGGCACTGCCACACACACAAACAAAAATCCACACTAAAAGAACAGCAGTTCCATCCACAACCGGGGTATTTCTGGAGCCACCAAGCCTTAATTTTGCCCTCTTTTGCATAGATTGAGTGAGACACCTGTTAGGAAAAAAAAAAAAAAAAAAAAAAAGAGATGCAAAAAGCTGGTGTATACAGGTTCAGGCTCAGAAGATGGGATTTCCTGAACTCATGCACTTGACTTTGCTACCTTGAGGGCCAGCATCATGCAGCTGCTGTGCTGGCCCCCTATCTGCTCAGCCCTGCACGAAGCCGCTGGTTTTGCCCTCAGCGCCCCAGTGGTGAGCAGGGCAGCCCGCTTCTCCTTTCCCTTCCCAGGGGTCTTGCAGAAGAGGAGGAAATTGTGGGGTGAAGATGCCAGGGCACAGCCAGGCCAGCTTCCACTGCTCCCCCTTGCACCTCCCGACACAGCCATGCTGCAGATGCAAATGCTGCTGCTGGGGCAAGCTCGGCTGCAGGACGCTTGTGTGCGGTTGTTAATTTGGCGTGTGACTGCTGTTCTCCTGAGGAAGGCAAATGTACAGACAGATAGCATGAATTTAGGGCCTCCATCTAGGAGAAGGCATGCAGAAGGCATGTCTCCAGCCCCAGGACATCGTCCTGGCCGCGGTTTGAGGGCTCACGCTGAACAATGGACGTCTCAGAGCTCTTTAGAAAGGACAGTCAGATGTTTTTCCTAACAGAAAATGCCCGTGGTTTAGATGCACGGGTCACTGCTAGCTCTCCCGCTAATACTTTCTGCTCAATACATACCAAAGGGGAGAGCAGTCAGAGGCATGCCTGTCCCTGGTATGGAGCCAAACGTTTATTTCAGTAATGCTATTTACTAGGAGACATCTTGGAGCTTAATATTTCGTGAAATCGCTCTCGGTTATCTAGTTTTACCAACGCAAGCAGTGTTTGCACTTTTTCTCCCCAATTTTCACATTCCCCCCCCACCACTGGTCACGGGGCACCGCTGAGCTGGAGGCTCTGGTCCTGCATCTCCCTGGCGTGTCCCACGGCGTGCACTGAATCCGGCCACCAGGCCATGGGCTCGGAGGGGCATCTCTCACCTGTCTTTAAAGCTGGTAGGCTTCTGCAAGCATCTCAAGGGTTTCACATCTAGTACCACGTGCAGGAAGCACTGCAGCAGCCCGGGTACTTTTCCGTTTCTCGCCGGCGCCGAGCTGCACCACGCACTCATCTCTGTACGTGCAGGCGCCGGGGCTGGAGGGGCGGCTTCTCACATCTCCGTCGGTGACCCCGAGCATCTGCCTAACCCTGACGCGTACACAAACCTCTTCTGACTCGGGTTAGACAGCAGGGGGATCGTTTTTGCTGAGCTCTTCTGGAAAACATGTTTGTGGTAGCTCTAGGCCAATAATTTTGTCTTCTAAGCGTTCTTACCTTGCCGGTTTATGCACTCCCAGTGTCTGCCTGGTCACCTTCTTTCCAGCAAACAATGCTGGATTTCCCCTTGATATTGAATGCATCCGAGGTTGGCTCTTTTATCACTTTTCTTCCCGGTCTTGCAGAATTGCGGAGTCTTCCTCCTTTGTCTGGGGAAGGAGAGGCGCTGAAAGCATTTCCACCTGGATGTTTAAATTATTTAAGTTGCAGGAACCAGACCTTTTCCCTCCTGAGTAGTTGTGGGTTTTAAAGGCTAAAATTGCTTCATCATGCCAAAGTGAAAGTATGCATAAATTATTTAGTTAAACCTGAGAAAATACAGACTTTTCTCAGTGATCTTTCAAGGGCTGCCTACTTAAATTTCAGAAGAATGGGCAGGGGTTTCTCCCTCTCTCTGTCCTCTTTCTTTCTCTCTCTCGAAAAATATTTTAAGTACCTATTCAGCCTTTTCTGAGATAAAGCTGTGACCAAAAATCGGAGGGCTGGGCTTCAAGCAAGTGTTTATAATAGAAAGTAAAACGCCAGAGAAATCCTGAGCGCCCGTACTTCATCACGGGCGCCGCATTCCCTCCCCAAGGCAGGTAGCAGCCTGCGGTGCCCGCGGCCGATGCCACGCAGGGCTCGTGGCAGGCAAAGCCCTGGCGGCATCTGGTTATCAGGAAGTTAGGGCTCGGCTGTAAAAACAGAGGGGCGATTTTTTTAAACAACTTTCAGCCGACTGCTTTTTCTTTAATTTATGAACTTTGGGCCAGCTTGTGGCATTCTTGGTACTTTGCACACCAGCGGTGGCTTGCTGAAGTCAGGCTAGAGTAAGGCGGTGTTTGGTCCTCCTGTACCCGAACCCGGCCCTTTTTATTTTAAGGTGTAAGCTGCTGGCATTGAAGCTAATGGGCTACAAGGGAGCAGGAGCAGAGCTAAAGCCCCTCCGGGATCCCAGAGGACCCACCAGCACGGGACCTGGCTCTGTCAACACGCAGAGTTTACAGGATGGGTCCCCCGTGTAAGGAAATCTGATCTTTCCCCGGCTGATGTCAATATTTCTGTCATTGGCTCTGGGATCTAGATGAGGGTCAGATACAGGTATGTGAAAGAGAGGGGGGAGAAACGAGACGTTTCCCTGCGAAGGCAGTTATTTGTTTTACCGCGTATTTCATGCTCCCAGGCTCCGTGTGTGGCAGTGCAACGCCTGTGCAAAACGTGAGGAGTTATCCGAGGGGCAGGACTGCCGTAGGATCAGGTTTGCATTTTTTGCAAGCAACTCATTCGGCCTTGCTGAGGTTTAACAAATAGACAGACAGGTAAATAAATAAACCTAGAGTAAAATAAAATAAAATAATAAGGTAAAATAAACAAAACACGAAACAACGTGAAGTTCAGAAATGCCCTGACTAGGGAGCAGGGGCTTGCAGCCAGCCCCTCGCCCTGCCCTTGGTGCAGAAAGCGAGTCAGGGACACGGGCTGGGAGCTGGAGGGCGGCAGCAGCCGCGTGCGGGAGGATAAAGTGTCAGGGCTCCAAAGGGGTCTATCAGCCGGTGATTCATTACGTGAGAGACACTGACACCGTGCATGGCAGTGACTTCATGTTTATGGGATTGTGGCGTGCCCTGCAATGAATATGTGTTTTCAGAATGAATATAGACACCAAAATCCCTTCCGTTTTTAGTCAATGGAGCCCTTACAATCAATCAGGTAGATGATACCATATGTGCAAAACCAATAGAGATCACAAAAATACATATTTATCCAAGCTGGTCCTTCAAGCTGTTGTGGTAAGTCAGATAAATTTTGCATGTTTTCGAAACTGGAACAGCGACAAGCAGAAATCTGGAAAGGATGTTAGGAACTATTTTCTAATATAAATCCTGCTTAAATGCTAGAAACTCCCCGTAGTTTCTCCTGCAAACTCCAACACACTTTAATCAACAGTTTGGTTTTGTTATTTTTTTTTTTTTTCATTTATTTTGTACTTTAAGGGAAAAATCTTTTTTTTTTTTTCCGGAAAAAGAGGTTTGGGAGAAACAACTTTGTAGTGGTGATGGATGAACTTTGCAGTTCAGCAAGAGAAGTTCAGCAAGACAGGAGCCTGTGCTCGTGCAACTGGAAGGGGGGGGGTTGAAATAAATTGTTAAAAATCACAGTGTGAGATGGGGAATCTACTGTAACTGCAAATCTCATTGCTTTGGTTTAGTTTCTGCCACAACCTGCACATTAGCATTTTCTCTCTCTGAATTATTGTGAAGATTTGTATTATATGTAATTACAATACAAAGAGGCTCTGCCAGATAAAGCTATTTGCTGAAGTACTGTTTTCAAAAAACACGGAGTCCTTTCACACTTTAACTTACACCTTTTCATTACCTGCTAATAAAAGTACAGTGGATAGATTTGCCTAAACATGTCTTGCTAAGAACATTAACCCCATGGGTAACTCTGGCCTTTTGAGATACAAGCTTTAAATTTTAATAACATCTCAAGATAAAAAAAAAAAAAAAAAGAAAAAAAAAAAGTCAAGCAAAGATACCAAACTATTTTTGCCCCTTTTTACCAATGTTGTAAGCGTTCTCGCACCGTAGATAACGGAGTTAAGTATAGAAAATGCATTGTGGCCAGGCTCCCGGATTCACTACTGCCATGTGAATTATAAATCTTACAAACAGGGGTGATACATCATTTTTTATTAAACTTATAACATGACTGCTGCACAAATAGTGTTTACATAGAAGGGTATACATTTAATTTACTCTCTGGGAACATTTCTAAAGAATATAAATTGCATTTTGAAAGCTTCTTTCCACATAAAGTTCATCAATTTTTTTTTCTTTCTTTTTTTTTTTTTTTTTTTGGCATTTTAATTGAAGCCTCCAAACTGTGTGTCCTTACTCAGAGTATCAAAGAGCAAATATCTGTTGTGCGGTTATAAAATCAACTCTAATTTTCCTACCATGAAATACCAGATAATCAGCCTGTAAATTTTACCTACATTACTGGGAGGATGTGGAGCTATAAATTCAAAACAGTATGCAGGTTGGTGAAAATTGAGGTCTAGGCAGCAATGCATGTCCATAAACTTTTCTCAGGTTATTGGAACAGAACAAATCAAAAGCTGTTCCTGGTTGTATGATATTCTCTTTTGATAGACCGGGCTGCTTGTTGTTAGCAATCCAAGTGCAGAGGTTAGTCAGAGCAGAATGTAATTTCTAGCAATCTGACAGACCTGCGGATTGAAGCGGCAGGTTTTCCCTTCCGATTTCAGGGAATTGCTTCTTACTGTGACAAATGATTAGCTGTTATCTCTGACTGAATTTGATTTCTACAAGCAGCTGAGTCAGGTAACTTTGCAGCATTTGAGGGGGTTTTACAGGAAATGAAATCAGCTCCCTAGTCACATGCAGACCAAATGAAATCTTCTCGTTGGGGTAAAATTGTGCTTTTGGTTAACTACGGGCAGGTTTACCAAACACACATCTATATGTTGATGACTGGGTGGGTTTTTTTTTTAGCATCCCAGTCAAGGCTGCGTGCCCCTGGTCTGAGTGCCAGTGGGGATGGAGGGTGCTGAGGGTAAAGTTAAAGCTGTCGGCGCCAGATGTGCACCGCAAACAAAGGTACCCAGGGTGATGTGGCATAAACTACGGTTACTAAATTTGGCTCTGCATTGTTTCCACACAAGGGAGCGAATTGTGATGTTAATCAGATTAGACTCATTAAGGGGAAAAAAAAAAAACACCAACCACCCTCGCCCTTGCACAACGCCTTCTGCATCGCTTAACCCCACGCGGGAGACAGAGGTGTTGCTGCTGCAAGCATCCTGTGCCCGCAGGTGAAATCCCCCAGCTTGGCCCTTTGTGCTGCAGAAAACAGTGCTTTTTGGGTGGAAAATACCCGAATTAGGTGGAAAACAGGGGGACGGGGTCAGCAGGAGGCTGGGATGCTTTGGGGAGTGCTCTGGGAGGGCCGGATGCTGCTGCCTTCATATTG